>NW_009922286.1:0-1197 GCF_000696875.1 Nestor notabilis | reverse complement strand
TTGCATCCTGGCAAACACATAAATAATGCTGGTTAGTAAAAAGCTTTTTCTAAACTAAAACCAAAACAACCCTTCCACTTTCTTTGGAAGTCGAGTAATTAACAATGCCAGCCACAAGCATTTTATAAATAACAAATGGCCTCAAGTCCTACACACCATGTCTGTTTCCCTTATGGACACCGAAGCTCCAGATTTTACACTTGCCCACTTAAAATGATGTTTGTACAAAAATCTGCTGGAGCAAGAAATTTTAGCCTTTTCTAATAATAATATTATCAATCAGTTGGGTTTACTAACACCAGTAGAGTGTCATCCTGTTTCTTTCTCCTTATTTCCTCACTTGCTTAAAGAATCTTTCTTCTAAAAACCAGCCTTTCCCTCTGCCTTGTTACTGCCTTCACAAGGCTTAGTTCGATCAATTGCATCATGAATGAAGCTTATATCCATGAGCATGGTAGGAGATGGTAGGATCTATAAAATAGATGACAAATTGTTTCTGAAAGAGCTTAGTAATGAGAGTTTGCTAACACCTGCTATTACTAAATACTCTGTTCTGACTTTTAGAACCACGAGACCAAATAAATCCCAGAAAACCTTGATAACAATGTGTCACCAAAACCAGTTATTGTGAAGGAAGTAGAACAGGAGCCTAATTGATGCTCTCTCTGGGTCTCTAGTGCTATTAAAATAGCAGCTAGTGTCCTGACACCAGGTTCTATTTCCACTTGATACATCTCTGTGGTGGTACTCAGGTGCCCCAGGGCCATTTCATGGGAACCAATCAGTGCCTTGTGAACATGCAGCACTGATTTCAAAGTGCTATACAAACATCAAAACTCCAGTTGATGTTATTATGGTCTGTGGATAAAGGAACAGAGTCAGAAACTCATTTTTGGCTATTGAAAATGACTTTGCAAAGAAAGACTTTGAATAAAACCCAAGGAACCCTAGCTAATCCACCCCTAATCTCTGAACATGGAGTCGACAACAGCTTCATGCTAGCTAAGAGTTATTCACCTTGCTCCAGTCTAAATATGGTGATGCGTTATGTGTTGTAGCCCATCTTGTGACATTAAATGCATTTCTTCTGTGTTGTATCTGTGTATGTAACCTTGTGCTCTTCTCTCCTCAGTTGATTTCACGGGCAGCAAAGCGTGAATCTACCGGATGATCTGTCATATCAATACTCACTACCCT
>NW_009922285.1:0-402 GCF_000696875.1 Nestor notabilis | reverse complement strand
CTCAGCCCATGAGTACTCCCATTCCACAACACCCAATCACTACATCAGGCTTGTGAATAGGAATTACATGAGAGTTCTATTTTAGTATTTTTTCCACCAGCACAAGGTTCATTTTTATGTTATTCTCACTTCAAACTGGCAAAGCCCTCAAGACTCTCCGTGACTTCCCTCTGACCAGAACAGCATCCACTGAACCATCCAAGGCACTCTTTTTCCAAGGAAGAACAGGTTTTCCTTCAACATGTCCACTCAAGAGCAAGAGGCCTTCACATAAATTTAAGTCATATATATACACACCCTACAACTATAAAACACTACCTGTTCACTCATCTGGAATAGAAAAAAAACAAGAACCTTCCTATTTTCTACTTATTTAGAACTACCTGAAAGGAGGATGGAATC
>NW_009922284.1:18358-19127 GCF_000696875.1 Nestor notabilis | reverse complement strand
GCTGGTCCACCCTGGGGGCAAAAAAGCCCTTTCCGCCCCAGCTGCAGGACACGAGGGGCCACCTTCGTGGTGCATGAGCGCCAGGTGATAACCAAGCTGGGATGGACCCAGGACCCCTGACAAGTGGTCATGCTCAGTGCTCAGAGGAAGGCGAAAAACCGCCAGGGACCAATGTTTGCCCCCGGTCCGCGCAATCCGCTACTCCCTGAGCATGTGATCAAGACCTGCTCCTGGTCCATGAGCTGGTTATGGCTCTAAGGGGACACTGGCACTGCCTTTTCTGCCTCCACCAGGAGCCACCTCAGGGGCACCTAAGAATAGCAAAATGCCGCTGGCCTGATCAACCCTGGGGGCAAGAATCCTTCCTATGCCTGGCAGTGGGAGCTCCAAAACACTAGGGGAAGGCAGTGGGCCATCTGTGGATTCTATTCCTCATGGCTACTGCCACTGTCTCCCCAGAAGATGAGAATGGCAATGTCCCTGAAGACTAAAGCAGGATTTCCATCCATCTGACGAGCCATGAGTGCGGCCCCTCCAGGAGCTGGAATTGCAGCAGAGAACCTCCAGCAGCTTCGGGCAGTCTTCTTGCCTCAGCCCCTCCAAGTAAATCACTGGGTGCCTCAAGGAATTCCTCTCGGGTGCCTTCAGGCTGCCAGCTCTGTCCTGGTGGCAAAGCTGGGAACCCTGGCAGTGGGACAAGGGAATATGCTGCCTTATACTGCTCCAGAGCATTGTGGTGCTGCACTGGCGGGTGGTGGCACTATGACAT
>NW_009922284.1:5775-18257 GCF_000696875.1 Nestor notabilis | reverse complement strand
AGCATTCCCCTTCCGATGTCAGCCACTCACTGGGCACTGCTGCTGGGTGTCCCTGTAAATTAATCTGTATGTTCAGACTGTATCAGTAAAGGCTTTTATACCATGTACAGTCATTTGACTGTGGCGATCCCAGAGGTGAAAGAAGGGGTTTTTGGTTCCCTCTGCATGAACTGCAGAAACACAGAGAGGATACTCTGCTCTGGCTTCCCCTGTGGTAACAGCATCAGCACCCAGACAGAAACAATGAGAGGGGAGGGTTCAGCATGGACCTCGGAGTGTAGAAAGTGCCTTGACTGGTCTCTTGAGGCAAGGGTGCACAATGGACAGGGCTGCGCTTGGTGCGCCCTGGTGGAGGTTCTCCTGCAGTAGGTGGCTGAGGTGCAGGAGACTGTCAGTATGCTGAGATACCAGAGAAGCTGATAGAGACTAACAAAGAAAAGGAGAAAGAGGACAATTAAAAGCAAGGGGCTTCCTCTAAAATCTGATGATCCCACACAGAAATGTTTCACAGTTCTGCAGGGGCTAGTGAGGAAACGTACACTACATGAAATGAACGACCAGTTGATGTACCAGTAAAGAGGATCACTACTGGAGCTTCCAGGAAAAAGCTAGTTATAGTATTAGGGGACTCTACTGTGAAAGGCACAGAGGCACCATCTGTTGGCCTGACCCAGTCTCAGGTGAGGTGTGTTGCCTAGCAGTGGCTTGGATTAGGGATGTCGCTGAGAGGCTGCCTGGTCTAGGAAGTCCTGCTGCCTATTACACATTTTTTGTGGTCCATGTGCGTGTTATTGATATTGACAGCAGCAGCCTGGAAAAAATTAAGGATTACAGAGCCCTGGGAAAACTGATTAGGGGCTCTGAAACTCTGGTAGTTTTTTCATTGATCCTCCAGGTCAAAGGGGAGGACCTTGAGAAGGCCAGGTGGAATTGGCAGATTAATAAATGGTTAGAATAGTGGTGCCATAGTCAGGTGTTTGGTTACCTAGAACACGGGACTCAATTTAAAGTCCTACTGGAGGCTGGTGGGGCTAGTCTGTCAAAGGTGAAGGGCTGCTTTGGTAGAAGACTTGCCAGACTGGTCAAGGAAGCTTTAAACTAGATATGTTGGGGGAGGGGAGCATCAATCCATCCCAACACTCCCAGTCAGTTGCCTTTAATAAATGCTTGGAGCAATGCAGAGATGTATCAGCTGCTCCAGCCATTGAATCAGATTCATTTGGAGCTCAGCTCAGCTCAGCTCAGATGCCTCTATACAAATGCCCATAGTATGGCAAATAAAAAAGAGGAATTAGAGGCGTGTGCAAGGCTACAGGGGTATGATATCATTGGCATCACAGAAACATGGTGGGATGGCTCCTATGACTGTAATTTTGGAATGGAAGATTATAGACTTTTAAGGAAAGACACGCAGGGCAGATGGAGAGGGTGAGTAGCTATTTATGGCAGTCATAGGCTAGAGAGTATGGAATGCTGTCTGGAGACACATGATGAGTCAACAGAGAGCTTGTGCATCAGGGTCAAAGGGAGAAAAACGATGGGGGACATTACTGTGGGGATCTGTTACAGACAGCCTGATCAGGAGGACATTGTGGATGAAGAGCTCTATAGACAGATAGGAGGAGCCTCACGTTCACAGGCCCTTTTCCTTACGGGGGACTTCAGCCATCCTGGTATCTGTTGGAGGGATGGTATGGCCCTGCACAAGCAATCCAGAAGGTTCCTTGATTGTGTGGAAGACAACTTCCTCTTGCAAGTAATAGAGGAGCTGACAAGGAGAGGTGCCATGCTTGACCTCATGCTCACCAACAGGGAGGGGCTGGTTGGGAATGTGACGCCCCAGGGCAGCCTTGGCTGTAGCGACCATGAGATGACGAGTTCGAGATCCTCAGGACAGCAAGAAGACCATGCAGCAAGCTCACTGCCCTGGACTTCAGGAGAGCAGACTTTTGCCTCTTCAGGAACCTGCTTAGTAAGGTTCCATGGGATATAGTCCTAGAGGACAGGGGGCCCAAGGCTTGTGGTTGATATTCAGGGATCACCCGCTACATGCTCAAGAGTGTTGCGTCCTGACTAGAAGGAAGTGTGGCAGGAGGGCCAGGAGACCTCCATGGATGGATAAGAAACTGCTGAGGAAACTTGAAGGGGAAAAAAGAAGATTATAGAAGGTGGAAGCGAGGACAGGTCACCTGGGAAGAATACAAGGACATTGGCCAGGAAGCCAGGGACCAGGTCAAGAAAGCTAAGGCCCAGTTAGAATTAAATCTGTCAAGGGACATTAAAGATAACAGGAAAGGCTTCTATAGGTACATAGCAAATAAAAGACAGACTAGGGTCTGTCAGGAGAACTGGTTACCCTGGATTTACAGAAGGCTGAGGTTCTTACTGACTTCTTTGTCTCTGTCTTCACTTGCAAATGCTCAGACCACACCACCCACGTCTTGGAAGGCAAACACAGGGACTATGAGAATGATGACCTCGTGCCCACTGTAGGAGAGGATCAGGTTCGAGACCACCTTAAGAACCTGAACGTGCACACATTCATGGGACCTGATGAAATCCATCTGCGGGTCCTGAAGGAGCTGTTGAATGAAGTTGCTAAGCCACTGTCCATCATATTTGAAAAATCATGGCAGCCAGGTGAGTTCGTGATGAATGGAAGAATGGAACCCCCATTTTCAAGAAGGGGAAGGTGAAAGACCCAGGGAACTAAAGACCAGTCAGTCTCACCTCTGTGCCTGGCAAAATCTTGGAGCAGATTCTCCTGGAAAGAATGCTGAGGCACATGAAAAACAATGAGGTGGTTGGTGACAGACAACATGGTTTCACTAAAGGGAAATCCTGCCTGACCTATTTGGTGGCCTTCTATGATGGGGCTATGGAACTGATGGACAAAGGTCAGCTGACGTCATCTACCTGGACTTGTGCAAAGCGTTCGACACAGTCCTGTGCAACATCCTTGTCTCTAAATTGGAGACACATCAATTTGATAGATGGACCACTCAGTGCATAAAGAGCTGGCTGGCTAGCTGTACGCAAAGAGTTGCAGTAAACGGCTCAAAGTCCAGTTGGAGACCAGTAACGAGTGGTGTCCCTCAGAAATGGGTGTTGGGACCTGTGTTGTTCAATATCTTTATTGGTGACATGGACAGTGAGATTGAGTGAGCCCTCAGCAAGTTTGCCGACGACACCAAGCTGTGTGGCTCGGTTGATACGCTGGAGAGAAGGGATGCCATCCAGAGAGATCTTGACACACTTGTGAGGAGGGCCAATGCCAACCTCATGAAGTTTAACCAAGACAAGTGTATGGTCCTATACCTGGGTCGGCACAACCCCAGGCACAGTTACAGGCTGGGCAGAGAAGAGATTCAAAGCAGCCCTGCAGAGAAGGACTTGGGGGTGGTGGTTGATGAGAAGCTTAACATGAGCTGGCAGTGTGCGCTTGCAGTCCAGAAAGCCAACCGTATCCTGGGCTGCATCTAAAGAAGCATGACCAGCAGGTCAAAGGAGGTGATCCTGCCCCTCTACTCTGCTCTCGTGAGGACTCACTTGGAGTATTGTGTCCAGTTCTGGTGTCCTCAGCATAAAAAGGATATGGAGCTGTTGGAGCAAGTCCAGAGGAGGGCCACAAGGATGATAAGAGGGCTGGAGCACCTCCAGGCTGAGAAAGTTGGGGTTGTTCAGCCTGGAGAAGAGAAGACTGCGTGGAGACCTCATAGCAGCCTTTCAATATCTGAAGGGGGCCTATAAGGATGCTGGGGAGGGACTCTTCATTAGGGACTGTAGTGGTAGGACAAGGGGTAATGGGTTTAAACTTAAACAGGGGAACTTCAGGTTAGATATAAGGAAGAAGTTCTTCACAGTGAGGGTGGTAAGGCACTGGAATGGGTTGCCCAAGGAATTTGTGAATGCTCCAAAGTAGGAATGCAGATGCTTTGGTTCTTTTTGTAATTGTTTTCATATTGATAAACGTCTGGTTCTTCTGACCTATAATATATATGGAAAGGATTCTGTAGATGTGTGCATCCCTGCTTCATCTACTGGGCCAGTCTAGCGAGGCTATGGCATTAACCTATGCATCTAAGCCAGAGGATTGAATGCTGATGAGACAAAACTAGATTTGAATAAATGTTTGGATATATTTTTCCTGTATTCTGTAAGACATAGATCAGACATTATCCCCACTTCACATGCTAGTTTATAATCCAGGATCACACAAGCATTTCAGCCAGAGCTCAGCCTACTGTTCTGTGTCTCTTCCCTATGACACTAGAGTTAGACCCGCAAGGATGGAACCACAAGCCAACTTCTTGAGCCAAGTCTGTGATGAGTAAGTCAAGAACAAACACTATGGGCAGTACTTGACTTGACATTCACCCATGCTGTAAAGAGGCTAATGTAGACCTTAAACCTATCTGTCCTGCAGTACCCCTGTAAGCTTGACATAAGTATGACTTTCCTTAAAAATGTCAGCAGCAGGTGAAATTGGGCTCAATTGTAAAGCACACGTGTCTGAAAAAAACAAATAGGAGAGAGACTTGAAGAAGTTGCTAAACAAAATTTTCCTGTTCATTTTTTGCATAATGTGAGTAGCAAAAAACAGTAGTTTTTTTAGTTGAAAATAAGTCCGGACTATTACCATAAGAATGATTTTCATGCTGCTTAACAGGCATCTGTTTTAGAATGCTGTCTCCCTCCAGTAGCATTAGATGAGAACTTCTTAAGTGAAATCCTTAATAATGAATCCAAACTGCAAAAAATTACACTATATTAATTGTATTACTTTAAGTTCATATATGCATATATAACTGTGTATTTAAATATCTACTGTAAATTAAGCTTTCTTAATTATCCTAGAGGTTGGAAATAAAACTATTTCCTCTGATTTAAGCATTAGGCTAAGGTATCTGTACATCTCTTTTATTCCAGATTTATTCACAGCTGAGTAGTTTAAGTATGCTAATAAAAGCTAATGTTGAAATACTTCTCTAGGTTCAGCTTCTTTGTGGAAAAAGAACAATGCAATTTTCATATACAAGCAAAAAGACAGAAACCATATTCTTTAAAATTTCTGCACAAAAATAATTTGTATTTTAAATAATATTTAAACCAGCTGTTTTAATCAAATACATATTCTTATAAGTTTGACTTATTTTTACATTCATTGTTATAACAAACTGAAACCTATGTAATTTTGTCCTGAAATGTGTAAAAATCAATATTCAAGATATCTCTAGTCTTTCGGAAATAGCACTTTTATTAAAAAATAAATAATTATTTAGATAGTTAATTCAAGGTACCAGCTTCTTGTCTCATCCAGATTAATGTCTATTCATTACAGAATAAATTGCTTCAAGATAAACCAATTAAAATATAGCAAAAAAAGACTCAAAATTAAATACTTTTAGATCTTTAACGAGAATATTAACAGTAAGTCCCTGTCGCGGTTTTAAGCCTAGCCAGCAACTTGGAACCATGCAGATGCTCTCTCACTCCTCCCCTTCTTCCTCTCCCTGCTCCCAGAGGGATGGGGAGGAGAATCGGAGGAATGTAACTCCCACAGGTTGAGATAACAGCAGTCCAGTAACTAAGGTATAATACAAACCACTACTGCTACCAGTAAGATTTTGCCAGGCACAGAGGTGAGACTGACTGCTCTATAGTTTCCCAGGTCTTCCACCTTCCCCTTCTTGAAAATGGGGGTTACATTTCCCTTCTTCCAGTCATCTGGAACTTCACCTGACTGCCATGACCTCTCAAATATGATGGAGAGTGGCCGAGCAACTTCATTTGCCAGCTCCTTCAGGACTCGTGGATGGATTTCATCAGGTCCCATGGACTTATGCACGTTCAGGTTCTCAAGGTGGTCTCGAACCTGACCCTCTCCTACAGTGGGCCTAAGGTCTTCATTCTCACAGTCCCTGCGTTGGCCTTCCAAGACTTGGGTGGTGTGGCCTGAGCATTTGCTAGTGAAAACAACAACAACAACAATAAATTAGAAGACCTTTTTATTATAGCAATAAAATACTGCAAATTATTTCTTCTATAAGAGAAATAAATTAAACAAAAAGAGAAGATAATGGTTTTGAACTAAAAGAGGGGAGATTCAGGATGAGTGTGAGGAAAAACTTTTTTACAATGAGGTTGGTAAAATACTGGAACAGGTTGCCCAGAATAGATGCTCCATCCATGGAGGCATTCAAGGCCATGCTGGATGTGTTTCTGGGCATCCTGATCTAGTTCAAGATTGCAGGGGTTTAGACTAGACCTGCTCATTGCAGGGGTTTAGACTAGACCTTTGGGGGTCCCTTCCAACCCAAACTATTCTATGATTTTATGATTATCTTGACAGAAAAAAAACAAACAAGAAAAAGTAATTATATTTGTTCCCTACTCTGTTTTCCTAGCTCTTATAATTGCAATAAAGCATGGATGCTAAAAAAGGTTTTGTTTCATCCACTTACTTGAAAATTTTTCATTTTGTTTCTTTCACTTAACCGAACACACAAAGTTGATCCCTATGGAATTGATGTGACTGATTTATAAGGATAAAAATTGAGGAATCTATATTTTGGAATTTGATTTTACAATTAAGATTGAGATAAACTCAAGCTGCACTTAAATATTGTATTTCTCTTGTACAGTTTATTTGCTTTTCTGAAAAATGAAATTATTCTGGATTTAATATTTTGCTTAATCTTAAAAAATAAACCAAGTTCTTGTTTTCCTCTTTTGGAGACCAAATGGAACTATTATAGCTGAAGAGCACTTACTTAAAGAAAAGGTTTTGTTGCTAACAAGCCTAAGAACCCTTTCCACTTCCTGTAATAGCTTTCTGTTTGTGAAGTGGCTTTTTAGTATTTACATTGTGCTGCATTTCTACTGCCAGAACAACTTACACAATAATTTTCTTTCTACTCATTTAAAATTTTTGCTTCATTCAGAAATTATTTCTAAGCTGAGGAAAAAAATAATTTTTTGAATATTTTTGCTCTCAAATTAGGAGTGAAAAAACCCTATAAAAATAATAAACATATTTGTAATGTATATTGGTCCATATAGCTGAATATATAAAAATGCCCTTCAGGAAAATCAAAAAAGGCTTTTAAGGATTTTGGTTTTCTTGTCTTTTTTTTCTGTTTTCCTAGCTCTGTTTGGACTCTCTGAAGTCTGACTGTTGTCTAGCTGAATCACATGCTCAAACAGCATCTTGTGCAGTAATGGTGGTGAGGGTAAGGTCAAGTTCATAATTTCTAAGAAGGTTTCATGCTAAACCTTAAGTGAAAGATGCAAAAAAATGTTCTTGACTAGGACATGATCGAAATGCATAAAACCAATATTTGCATTCTCAAGTCGTCCATTTTCCTTCTTCATCTTAGATCTGAGTAACACTAATAAACATGAAAAAAAAACATTTGGCCTTTCAAAATCTGTACCTAAGAACAATATTAATACGTCTAAGTCTGAGTGATCACAAACAGAAGATAGCTAAAATTTCTTCTATCTTAACCATTCACTTTTAATACTGACCAGAAAGATTTTTTTGTGCAGAAAAAAGATAGATTTGTGAGATTTGGAGATTTATTTCTTTTTTTTTTTTCATTAAGTGTCATGTGGCGTATGCATATACATACTTATAATAGTTGGTGATCTGCAGGCAGTTCGATCTTTGGAGGAAAATAAAAATTTTCTAAGACTTTCCTGTTCTGTAATTTACAGTCAGAGCTACAAGGAATTTAAGGTAGTAAATAGGGTGCATTTCACTTTCCTGTTACAGGTAAGGACAGAAAAACAGACACAGGAAAGAGAAAATACTAAGTTCAGTCCCAATGTATTGTAATTTTCTCTTTTTGTTGAAGGAAGAAAGAGAAAACAAAGCTTCAAACTTTGTATAGACTTAGAAAATAATTAGAAACACAGGAGAATTGTTAGAAAATTAGGTTGGTTAATAACTGGCACTTTATTTTATGTAAGTAAGTACACATATGCAAGAAAACATATGGCACCTTCAGAAAAATTAGTCACTCTACCAAGTTAGTGTTAATAATAATTTATTACCTAGGAAGGCTAAGACATACTTATGAGGTGAGAAAAATGAGGAGGAAAGAGATGAAAGATAGAAGTTTTTCTACTTTATCTAGAAATTGCTCACACATGTAAAAGACTGGACAATAGAGGAATCTATTCTGTAGTGAGAGTTTCAAAACCAAATAAAATTAGAACATCATTAGACCATTATGCTTCATTTAATTAGGCAGGAGATGGAAATGCTGCCATGCCAACTTCATTATCTTACTCATCCATGACATTGCAGTTTCAGGACATAATGTTGTAATTATGTCATAGAAAAAAATATGCATACTTTCTAAAGAAGACACTGATTCAGCTCCAGATCTATACATCCAAATGCAAGCTTCTACAGTTCAGAGATAAGCAAGATGCTGAAGTTCTCTTTCACAGTCAATAGTGCTCTAATCAGCACAGTGAGTGGACTCTTGAGACCTATTCATTTAACAGAGTTAATTTTAGAGTAAAATGGAGTATTTTAAAGACTGTTCCACACCCCAGCCTTTGAGAGTGGAATGTCATGCTACAATGAGATGACAAAAATCTCAATTCAAAGAACCAAAAATAAATAAAAGGCAAAGATGTGATGAATAACCTGTATCATAATACATCTATGCCCTTCAGAACAGCAGAAAAGATGACTGTGTATTACTACAGCCATTTTCTGACTTAGAAGAATCAGTCAAAATCAATAAACTTACTCTCCCCAGCATGGTACACCTTTAACATTTGTTTAGAACATGCTTTGCCTTGTAACTTTGCCTTGAAGAAATATCAGTAAATTGGGATAGCTGTGTAAGTGTATGCCAGAGAACATAAATAAAAATTTATATATATATGAAGTGACTCCATTTGGCATGGGGTTTTAATAGTGGAATAGAAAACAGCTGAATGACTTTAAAAATCTCACTGTATAATTTAAAAAAGGTCACTCTGAGAAATCATTCTGATGATATAGAAATATAAAAAACATGTCTCTAAATAAATATAAATTTAATTCTTTGACACAAAAGCTCCTTCATGGTTTTTGAATTATTTGTTACCATCACCTTTATGGTAAGTCTTCTATTCTTTTATTCCCTGAACACTGTGTTGCTTTGCTTCATATTTATTAAGGACCATCATGGGCATGGAGATGTACACTGGCTATTTCATAACTGTTATTTTTCTTGTAAACTTACACATCAATAACTTGTTCTTTGCTTACAAGCAATTAGAAGGAAAGCTAAGAACTACTCACAAGAGAACACAATAGATTTTTTTCAACATTAAATGAAGTTAGGAAGTGTGGTAAGAAACTTCTTATACACAAACACTTCTAACAGTCTGAATATAAAAACTAGTGACAGAAAAATATTAATAAGGTTATAATAAATAAATACACTTAAAGTAACAATCAAGCACATAATTCAAAAGATAAAGGAAACTACAGGTACCTTAATTAACTAGGAAGCATAAAAATATAAGTGATACAAAAAGATCATTGAATTATCTATGATGTTCTGATCTCTAAAGCAAAATAATTGAGTTGTGACTGAGCAGTAGAATAGTAACATAGACCTGAATAAGTCAGGAAGATATTAGAGAATAACTACATAAATTAAATTGTAGGATGCCTTGGTGAAACTCCAGTATGTAAAGATCTAACTAAAATAAATAGTCTTTCAACCACCAGTGATGATTCTTTAGGTCTTCTGATGTTACAGGTTTAGAAGTAGAAGCATTGGACCTATATGTAAAAGTGAGAAAAAGAGGATTCTGGAACTGATAACAATCTAAACTTAATAAAAATATACAGAAAGGATAAAAAAAGACTTTTCAGGAGTCATCAAGTAGCAATTTGTCAAGAATTGGCTGTGTCAAACTAATTTAATTTAGTACTTTCAAAGAAAACCTGGTAGAGCTTATAAAAAGAATAAAACTGATACACTTTGACTGTAGTGGAACTTCACTTCCAAATGGCATTTTTATAAACCCCCCTGATGAAGTAGATAAAAAACCAAAAAGGTGGGTGTATAATCAACTGAACAACCTTATCTGAAGTGCAGTTATGCTGTTGGACTGCATTTCTAGTGGGCATTCGCTGGGACTTGTGTTGAAACTTGTTCTTTTCAGTATTTTCAACTGTAGTTTCAATAGAGAGTGCACTGGGAGTGCAAGGACTCTGTAGAATTCAAAATTATCTTAATTATATGGAGAAATGGTCTGAAATCAATAAGGTGAAATCTAAAAAGCACAAGAACAGAACAGAAATTAAATATTTCAGTTGGAATGGACATACAACAATCTTAGTCCAAGCACCTGACCACTTCATGGCTGACCAAATGTTAGAGCATGTCATTAAGGACATTGTCCAAATGCCTCTTAAACACTGATATGCTTGGGACATCAACCACGTCTCTAAGAAGCCAGTTCCTGTGTTTACCCATCCTCTTGGTAAAGAAATGCTTCCTAATGCCCAGTCTAAACCTTCCCTAGCACAGCTTTGAACCATTCCCTTGCATCCTGTCACTGGATCCCAGAGAAAAGAGATAAGCATCTCTCTCCCCACTTCCCCTCCTCAGGAGACTGCATTTCTTTCTGTTGAACTAAACTGAATGGACTCTCATCATTCGTTTGTTTGGATCAAGCTAGTCTCATATAAAACCCTTTGAAAGGATTATACTCTACCAATCCACTCCTATCACACTGCTCTATTTTCTAGTGTAAACAGAGTCTTAATCATACTGTATATTTTAATAATCCCCTGCCAAACTTAAGGATACTTGAAATAACCTGAACTAGGCAATTCAGAAAGTATTTCCATATGAAACATGCCTCGGGGAAAATCAATCTGCTTTAGATGGGGACATTTCCATATACTGCTATCCTAGGGGCCACAAAAGAATGTGACATGGATATTTAAATATTTTCGCATTTAAAAATGAGACTAGGCATGCTTAAGATTCTTGATGAATTGAGGATCTTACAGCCTAGCACCTCCATTAAATAACATTTAAGGTAATGGGGAAAAAAAATCTACTTTATCTTTTTTAATATTGAAGATTCCAAAACATTTAAATGAATATTAGATGTTTCTGCTACCTTTCACCTAGGCAAGCTGAAGACGTTCTGGGTGTGCCAGTCCGTCACAACAGTTATTTTATGAGATTCCCTACAGCCACAATAGAGCCACTCTTTCAATGGCATTAATCACACTCTAGGATTAGAAATACATAGAGGTCAATTTGATAGGCTTTAAAGTCCAGAGAAGATATTATATTTCTGGCACTTTTTTGGTAGCTTTTAATGAGATTTAGGAATCTTGTGTCCATATCGTTACAAATACCAATGCAATTTCCTCACAGTGCTGATAATCTGGTGAAAAGGTTGTACTGAAGAGGAGGCCAGAGCCATACATAGGGGTAGGAAATGAATTATGGGCGCTACAGTCATTGTACATGACTACGTGATGAGAATTTTTAAGTTACCCATAAATTACCAACTTGACTCATCAATATAAATGAACCTTAGACATTCTAAAGGCCCAACTGAATAAAATCCTGAGCAACCTAGCCTGATCTCATAGCTGAACTGCTACACCCCCTCCCCATCTGCCCAGCCTGTCTTTCCTAAAAAGCCTGTAACCTTCCATTCCAACACTCCAGTAAAAGGAGCCATCCCACCATGTTTCTGTGGTGCAAATGATATATCCCTGTAGACGGAATTAGAGGCAGATCCCTAATTCCTCTTTTTTATTCCCCATACTATGGGCATTTGCATAGAGGCATCTGAGCCAAGCTCCAAATGAAGCTGACTTAACAGCTGGAACAGCTGAAATAGCTCTGCATTGCTCCAAGCATTCATTACAGGTGCTGGCACCTGACTGGCAGTGTTGGGATTGATCAGTGCCCCCTTCCCCCAAGAAATTCAATTTAAAGTTTTCTTGACCAGCCTGGCAAGTCTCCTACCAAAACAGCTCTTCACCTTCTTTGTCAGACCAGCCCCATCTGCCTCCAGTAGACCTGGGTTTCCAAATTGAGCCCCGTTTTCTGAATTCCCTGTCGTGGTTCAAGCCCAGCCGGCAACTTGGAACCACGCAGCCGCTCGCTCACTCCCCTCCTCTTCCTTCCTCCCCCCGCTCCTGAAGGGATAGAGAGGAGAATCGAAGGAATGTAACTCCCATGGGTTGAGATAACAGCACTCCAGTAACTAAGGTATAAGCCAAACCACTGCTGCTACCAATAATAATGATAAGAGGAGTAACAAGGGAAAAGGACACAACCACTCACCACCCGCCGACCGATACCCAGCCCGACCCGAGCAGCGATCTGGGCCTTCCGAGTAACTCTCCCCAGTTTATATACTGGGCATGACGTGCTGTGGTATGGAATACCCCTTTGGCCAGTTTGGGTCAGGTGTCCTGCCTCTGCTTC
>NW_009922284.1:0-5613 GCF_000696875.1 Nestor notabilis | reverse complement strand
TGCGGTACCATCCCTCTAATCATCTGTTAACCTGCAAGATTCACCTTGTCATTTCAAGGTTCTCCCCTTTGACCTGGAGGATTGATGAAAAAACTGTCTGAGACTCGGAGCCCCCAACCAGCTCTCCCAGGGCTCGGTAGTCTTTCTTAATGCTTTCCAGGCTACTACTGTCAATACAACTGGCACTCACATGGACCACTGGAAGTGGGTACTATTCAGTGGGACTTCCTAGACCAGGCAGCTTCTCAGCAACATCCCTGATCTGAGCCCCGGTAGGCAACACACCACCCTTGAGGTCGGGCCAGGCCAACAGATGGGTGCCTCTACATTTCAGAGTAGAATCACTTACTACCATGACTCATACCACAGGACATCATGCTCAGCAAGAAAAGCTGGGGGAAGAAGGAAGAAGGGCAGGCATTCGAAGTTACGACGTTTGTCTTTCCCTGACCAGTATTGCCTTATTTTTCCCAGTATTCCCTTGTCTGTCTGAGTGCTTCTGTTGCTTTCTGTACTACGTTTAATTCGTAAATGTCATGAGGCAGGAATCATAAGCTTTCTGTTTGTATGGCTCTTTTCACTGTAAGATCCTGACACAAGATTGGGCACTTTAGTATTATAGTAATACTCATGCCCATAGATTTGTCAAGAACAAATCAAGCCAAATAATTTTAAATTTTTTCTTCAACACAATTTTGATTTAGTGTATAAGAGGAAAAAGAGAAAGGTAACATATTTGGTGTGTTTGGTTGGTTAGTTTATTTAGTTTTTCATGGCATCCTCAACTACAGCTTTTGAGAAACCAACAAGGAAAGATGCTTTGTTGGATATGGTGTTTATGAAAAAGGAGGAACAGGTCATGGCTGTGAATGTTGGAGGCAGGCTTGGCTGCAGTGGCCAAGAGATGATGGAGTTTGGGCTGTTAAGAGGAGGGAACAGGACAAAATGCAAGAACACAGGCTGGAATTTCAGGAAAGCAGACTTCACCCTCTTCAGAGATCTTTTTTGAATCATATCCCACTGCATTCTTCCCTGGAGAGAGTGGTCCAGGACAGTTGGATGATATTAAATGATTAACTCCTCTAAATTCAAGAGAGGTCCATCCTAAAAAGGAAGATATCAAGTGAAGGTGGCAGGAGCTCCTAACAACTCAGAAATAAAAAAGAAGTCCACAATAGGTGGAAGCAAGGGCAGGTAAATCACGAGGAGTCCAAAGTTACTGTGTGATCTTGCTGGAATAAGATTAAGGAAACCCAAAGGTGATCTGCAGCTGAATCTGCAAGGGACATGAAAGGCAGCACAAAGGATTCTATAAATACATAAAGAGCAAAAAGACTATGGAAAACATGTGCCTAATGCTGAATGGTGCAGAGGATCTGGTGAAAAATTACATGGAGAAAGCAGAGGTACTCAATTCTTTCTTTGTGTCAGTCTTTAACATTAAAAATGGCCTTCAGGAATCCAAGGCCCCTGAGATCAGAGGGCAAGTCTGGAACAAGGAAAAGTTACCCTCAGTGGATAAGAACTTGTTAAGGGAGCAATTCAATAGACTTGACACTTTTAAATCCTTAGGGTCTGACAGATTGCATCCTTAGGGATGTGGAATAGCTCATCACAGCACAGCATTAGGAATGATTCCTATATTTTTTCTTAGCAATGTAGATTAATTTTTTTCCCAAAGTTTAAATGGTATGTCCATCTACTTCCTTAAAGTACCAGTATCAAATGAACTAGACAGTTTTTGGAAGTGGCCAAATCATCCCAAAGGGAAGGACAAACCAATCCCAGAAGGGGACCCAACCATCCCCGAAATGTGAAGGCAAACCAAATCAACTCCAAAAGTAGGCCCAAAGGAGAAAAAGTAAGATAACAGAGTCTCACTTCAAAGATGATCTGTGTTGCAGAGTCTGGAGTCAGTCATGTGTTCCCAGGGACAGTTTGAGATACTGTATAGGTAGTTCATGTGGAGAATTCAGATGTTTAGAAAAGGGAAAGCACAGAAGCATGGGAATCTCTGGGATAGAGATTTATAACTAATACAAACCTTTTTATGTAATACAGACATAAAAGGGCTTTGGACGCAACCACTTTGAGCAGCCAAAGAATGTTATAGATTTCTATTTTTCACCAGTAACAGCAAATAGGTGATGATGCTTTCTGTTCTTTCAGTGCAATTTTATTTTTAAAGACTGTTTTATACCTTTTCAGATTATAAACTTCCATTACATTTTCCTGGTTTTGCACTCACTGATTTCTCCAGTTTCTAAGTACCTCTGCAGTTCTTCAAAGAAGCCAGCTGCACTTCTTTCTCAAGGACGCTTCTGGTTCCAAGGTCTGGTTCCAAGGTCTAGTTCCAAGACTCACAGCCCCAAGTCTGGCAGGCAATTTTCCTGTCAGTATTTTTCAGCAGACATTTTCTTTTCCTTAGAAATTTCCTCAGAATTTTCCCTTCTAATCAGGTTGCCTTTTTGGCTGCTCATATCATAAATGTCTGAAATATACTTCATAAAAATACCAAACTTCTATTAAACTTGTATCAACAAAATGATATTATTATACTTATTTTACAGTTAGGGACACACAGCAAATTAGGAAATCTGCTTCACAGCAAGAACTAAAGAGACAGATTTTTCAAGTTTTAATCTTGTATATCAAAAAAAGTTCCATGTGTTCCATGAGTTCAGAAAGTTTCTCAATGACAGTTAATTTTTTTATTTCCTTTTATGACATTATACCTAAAGTTTATATGTATGAGTCAATTTATATGTGGTGGTATTTCAAAACAGAAGTCTATTAGCTACTATTTTGCTGTAAACAACATAAGGAATGGTATCAGTGTCATAAGGATTAGTAGTATCTTTGAAAATATTTCTTGAAGAATTCCTGCAGATTATCTCAAAAATATATATGCTGAAGCTGGTTTGCTTGTTATTGCTAATTACCCCTTAAATGCTCAAATGCCTGCTTCCTTGATGAAGCAAAATATTTGATAATCTTATTCATCTATTACTTCCATTAAATGTTATATCTCAGACTTAAATACTTGTGAAATCCCTGAGCAAGATTTTCAAAAGCACAAATAGTGTTTATAACACCCTGTCATCTTGCTTTGACAACTCAATAATTTCAAATGGCAAGACTTCCAATTGTCGAACTCAGTTAAATTGCGATCTATAAAATCCTATTTGTTTCCCAGTATATGGTGATATTCTCTTACTCATAATTTTTGCAATAATAGTCCCTACCTTAGTGAATTTTCTTTTTATGGTAACCCACATCTTCTATAATCTTTTTGCTATTGTTTTAGTTTTATTCCTCAAAAGTTGTATTTTATCATTAAGTGTATCATGGACAACATGCTGTCAGAACAATGTAACAAACTATGTTACTTTTTAATGAAAGTTTCTTATATGAATTCTAGTGAGATCCTTGATGTGAAATGTATTTATTGTTTCTGAACTTGTAGACCTTTCAAGATTGTTGGAAAAATTAAAATTAAATAGCAGCAATGAGGTAGTTTAACAACTCACCTACACTTATATGAACACCCTTCACAAGGAAAGTGATCATTCACAGAATGTGCTGCATAATGACTGAAAGCTAAATACCAGTAATTTCAAACTTAAGTGCTTGAAATTTAAAACCAGCTTGCTAGGGTGTTTAATATTTAGGAATATTTGATAACTGTGATAGAAATATTGTCTACATGATTTTCTCCTATAAAATACAGAAACACTAACCCCCAAACAATACAGCTGTGAAAATAAAACATTAAATGAAGGTACTTAATTGATTTTGGTCTGTTCATAGGTTTAATATCATTTGTGTTAGGAAGCTAAATTTTGAATCTTCACACACAACATGTACCTTAGTTTATAAAATATGCTTATGGAAAATTCTGCATTTTTGGGAAGTAGAACATTATCCCAGCTATATTCTGTACAGTATTAAACTTACTGCATTCATGGAAATGTGAATGTGTATGCTGTTTGAGAGAACTAAAACATTACCATTTCCGTGTATTACTACATAACACATATTACCTCTTTATAGTATATAAACTGTGATCATTTTACACACTGTGTAAATGACCTTACACATTGTGTAAAGTGATGCCTATTCACATTACTTTGATACAGTAAACCAAGAGAAATGGAAATAGAAAATTGTACTATAAAATAAAGTACACTATAAAATGAAATATTAAAACATTATATGTTCTTGGAGGAACAATAAGCTAGGCTAAAAGGTGTGATGGAGAGTGTCATTTAAGATAGTGCTATATCACCTGAGGATAAGGACCTTTGGTAGGAGAAGTTGATTCACTCCTTCAAGCTGCAGAAAATATGCCTAGAAATACTAGTCTTTCATAAGGGCTCTGTGAACAATCCTTCTCACCATTGATGATTTTTACCCTGGGACACCAAAACCCTCAGCTGCACTGCTGCACTATCTCTATGCTGGCCCCAAACCACAGCAGACAAATACGCAGGAGGTGAGGATGCAAACAGGGCCTTGGCGGCAGCCACCCCCCTCAAGAAAGATTGTTCTCACTTCTTACACAGACCCAGTGTCAGAGGCACTTGATATGAAACCCCCTGGTTGTAGCAGAAACATTCACGGTGTCTTCTGGTTCCCAGGCCTACTCAGAAGTCATCAGAGGATATTTCAGGGGTTGTGGAGCTCTTTAGTTTGTGATCACCAAACTGGTGATCTGAACAGAACTTTGTGTCTGGAGTCCCCAGACACAAAGAAACCAGATGAGATGTCTCTAGACAGACTAGAGGTTAGCCTTCAGTGACACTACCACTGAGTTGGCTCTGAGAATAGACAATTACATCTCCAGGAGCAGAGATATTTTTAGTGTCCCAATACTTTTCCTATGAAAGTTTTTGGGGTCATTTTTTTTGTTCTGTGTCACCTTAGGATATATAATTAAACTTACCACTGATGGCAGACCTCCTACTTTCAGAGATTTGGAGAATGTAGCTCTCAGACTGGAAACATTATCATGACTTGGCAGTGGTGCCTCCATAACTGCGTGCTAAAGCTGTGGCTATGTATCTTCATGCAGGTACTTTAACTGCAATTGGTGATGAGGGTAAGGTAATGACAATGATTCTTGCCCTGTGGTGTCGAACATTTTACTTCAGGAAGTATGAATTTTTTGTGAAAAGAAGATGGAACCAAAGGAGCAGGAAGCACAGCTCCTGTGTGGCTGGTACTTTTAGTACTTTCTTTGGGTCCCTGCTGCCTCAATACTCACTGCAGTCAACGACAGCTGTTATTTATGATGTACGTAGCTGCTGACAGCAATATGCAAACATCTCAGAAAAGACAGATATCCTACTGTGTTGTAGTAAGGTTTAGCAATATCTGAAATTGTCCTGAAAGCCTAGATGCACAGTAAAATTCAGTTATGCAAACATGCTAGGTAGGATTTTCTGTATCTGCATAACACTAACATAACCATTATTCAGGATCGGGATCTAAGATGTTTACAAGCAAAGAAACAGATGGAAAAAATCATAAAATCTATGTTTGCAGTATCTAAGGGCTAAAACGTTTTCCAGTAGTTAAAATGGAATAAAGTACTTTATATATATATATATA
>NW_009922283.1:1824-5426 GCF_000696875.1 Nestor notabilis | reverse complement strand
GAACCATGCAGCTGCTCGCTCACTCCCCCCCACATTCCCTCTTCCCCCCGCTCCCAGAGGGATGGGGAGGAGAATCGGAGGAATGTAACTCCCACGGGTTGAGATAACAGCACTCCAGTAACTAAGGTATAATACAAACCACTACTGCTACTAATAATAATGATAAGAGGAAGAACAAGGGGAGAGGACACAACCACCCACCACCCGCCAACCGATACCCAGCCTGACCCGAGCAGTGATCTGGGCCTTCCTGGTAACTCCCCCCAGTTTCTATAGTGGGCATGATGTGCTGTGGTATGGAATACCCCTTTGGCCAGTTTGGGTCAGGTGTCCTGTCTCTGCTTCCTCACGGCTTCCCCTCCTCCCTGGCAGAGCATGAGACTGAGAGAAGTCCTTGGTCAGAGTAAACATTACTTAGCAACAACTAAAACCATCGGTGCTATCAGCGTTGTTCCCAGGCTGAAAGTCAAAACCACAGCATTGCACCAGCTACTAAGAAGGAGAAAAAATGACTGCTGTAGCTGAACCCAGGACACTGGATATGTTGTTGTATGCAGATTCCTCTGTGGGCTGTCTACAAGTAGTTCAAAAGCTGGTACTTAAAAAGTCAGATAACCTTGTAGCCAGCTGAGCTGATGTAAAATCCTTTTCTTGATCTCACGGCAGTTCTACATTCCCCTGCAAGGATATCATGGACCACATCTCTGGAGCTTTAGCACATTCATCTACAATGCGTTCACATGAAGTGCTTGCTTTGCTGGTGCTGGTGTGTGAGGGGCTTCCTGTGCCATGGCTTGTTGTTATGTGCTTAGTTATGCCAGTTGAGTTGCTTGCAGGACCTAGCTGTGAACTGAAGTCCTGACAGAGCCAGAGGTTGTAGGGTAGACCCAAACCTTTGATCAACTAGAGAATGGATGGGGAGCAGCCCTGAGGAGGACTTGGGGGCATTGACTAATGGGATCCCAACAGGACCCAGCAGTGTGTGCTTGCAGCCCAGAACCCACTCATGTGCTGGTCTGCATCCCCAGAGCGTGAGCAGCAGGTTGAGGGAGGGGAATCGCCCCTCGTACTTCTGGGAGACCCCCCCCTGCAGTCCTGCCTCTAGCTCTGGGGCACCAACACAAGAGGGACATGGAGCTGTTGGAGTGAGTCCAGAGGAGGCCATGGGGATGCTGCAAGGGCTGGAGCAGCTGTGCTTGGAGCCAGGCTGAGAGAGCTGAGCTGGTTCAGCCTGGAGAAGAGAAGGCTCTGGGAACACTTTAGGGCTGCTCCCAGTGCCTAAAGGGTCTACAAGGAACTTGGAGAGGGCGTTTGGACAAAGGCCTCTAGGGACAGGACAAGGGAGAATGGCTTTAACCTGACAGAGGGGAGATTGAGATGAGATTTTAGGCAGAAGTTCTTCCCTGTGAGGGGTGGTGAGGCACAGGCTGCCCAGAGAAGCTGTGGCTGGCTCCTCCCTGGGAGGGGTCAAGGCAGCAGCAACCTGCTCTAGTGGAAGGTGTCCGTGCTCCTGGCAGGGGGTTGGAACTGGATAAGCCTTCAGGTCCCTTCTACCCTAAACTGTTCTGTGATTCTGATTACCTCAAACAGCACAGCTCCTCAAACATCTGCATTTTGAGTGCCAGTTGTGAATGGGGAGTGGGAGATTGGTAGGGGATATGGGAAGAGTGGTGCAGGGTATAGATCCTTAAGCCTGGGTTGAACTTCCACGTGTCAGTGTGTTAGATCTCCACTGGCAGTGGAGTGGAGTGGCTGGCAAGATCTAGTGAGTCCCACAGGCAAGTGGTCAAGGAGCTGGGTATGTGTTCTTAAACAAGTCTCTTTTTAACAAGTACCTGTTAGAAGCATGAAAGATGTACATAAAGCTCAAACCTGGAAGTCTTAAATCAACTCCATTGACTGTGACTTTGCAGCAACAACTGAAAATTGTATTGCTCTCTTTTTTTGAAACCACGTGGTTATTGTCTGATAACTTCAAGTGATTGATCTCAGAGGTTCTGGAGAAGATGAAATGGATTTTCAGAATTTGAGGTGCCTGTGAGTCTCATGTATGAGAAACAGCAGTAATAATTCAGTTTTATTAGACTTGGCAAGACAATACCCCTAAAATAAAGCTGAAGGGGCTTTTGATTTACGCATAATACTGTAGGTATTAGTGTATAAAAGAATGGTTAAAGTGAAAGGATGCTACAGAGTGCATTTCCAGGTAGCTGAAATGTCTGTAACACCTTCTTTCCTTGCTGCCTTCTCTCTTATTAATCCTGCCATTGCCAGTGAACGTGGCCATGGAGCAGAACTGGGTGAACATGCAGACCTGAGTGCTGCGCAGCTGTAAGTCGTTGCTAGGCTTCCTCTGTGGCATAGTTTACCTAGGCTTTTCTTTCAGACTTAATTTTGTACTGTGGTCAAAGGAGGCTTTCTGCTGTGACTAATTTGCCATTATGTTGCTCAGACTTGTGGATTTGTTTTGCAGCTCTCGAAAGATGTCTGATATTAAACCAGTGTTAGTGATCAGAGATAAGTGTGAATTGAAATAGGTGCTCTCAGCAAACAAAAGGAGCACCTTGATTTACAGTGAACAACTGGGTGGCTCACAGACAGGTGGAAATGTGCTCAAAAGGGATATAGACTTTGAAAGTGCTTCATTATCCTCTCTAGTCAGTACAGAAAGGTTGTCTGGTGTGATTTTTCTGGTGACCTGTTTCTAATTAACTACTGGAGATGGGGATTGCAAATGAAAAGTGCTAATATGTGTTAGGCTGGGAAATCCCCGGCATCTGTTAAAGCTCTAGCACTGTCTACCTTGTGTTGGCTGCTGCATGCAGTGGTTCCCTCTGGAGGAAGAGAGCTACTGCTCTCAAATGACTTCTTTGGCTCACTTTAAAGACAATAGTGTTTAATTTTGTGATGTTGATGCTTGTTGCCTCTCATAGGGAGCTGTTGAACAGCCTGGTTCACCCAAACTGGCTGTTGTGGAAGTGGGCAAAATGAGCTACTTCAGCTATTACCCTAGAGGAATCAGAGTGTTCTATAAAGTAACTCATTCCTTCATACCAGGGTTAGAAATGCCAAGTAAATGAAGAAATTAGCATATTTATTAGTGCTTGTCAACACTTCAAATTTAGATTTTCATTAAATGCTGCTGTACATTTTCTGTTTAGATAGCAGCTTTGATCTAACAGGTAGAGATTAATAATTTAGTAAAGGTCTGGTCAAAAAGTGAGGGTTGTGTCTTTGTCCTTAAGGCATCTGCTTGTTATGATGTCACAAAACATCTTATCTTCCCTCTTAAGAGCTTTTGTGCTAACATTTCATATGACCAATGACTGTAACATCTGATTTAGTAACACATTTTGGCACAAGCTGTATAAGGTATAATAAAAGCCCACTTGATTTTTGGCTTTTGGCTTTTTTCTAGTGCTTGCAATTGAGAAGGATTTTTTTTTTTTTTTTTTTGGTGCAAACTGAGTAAATTTGAAATGAAAAAAATTATGCAAATAAGTGCTCAAAAGCCCTTTTCTTCAAAATGCATCTTAAGATTTCACTATGAGGGTGCTGAGGCGCTGGCACAGGTTGCCCAGAGAAGCTGTGGCTGCCCCATC
>NW_009922283.1:331-1750 GCF_000696875.1 Nestor notabilis | reverse complement strand
CGTGGCCGTGGCAGTGGGTTGGAACTGGGTGAGCTTTAAAGGTCCGTTCCAACCCAAACCATTCCATGATTCTGTGCCTCTGCTCTGCTCTCATGAGATACCACTTGAGAGTACGGTGTGCAGTTCTAGTGTCCTGAACATAAGAGGGACATGGAGCTGCTGGAGCCAAGTCCAAAGGAGGCCATGAGGATGATCAGGAGCTGGAACACCTCCTGTATGAAGACAGGCTGAGAAAATTGTTCAGCCTGGAGAAGAGAAGCTGTGTGGAGACCTCAGAGCAGCCTGCCAGTATCTGAAGGGGGCCTACAAGGATGCTGGAGAGGGACTCTTCATCAGTGACTGCAGCAATAGAACGAGGGATGATGGGTTAAACTTTAACAGGAAAAGTTCAGGTTAGATAGAAGGAAGAAGTTCTTTATTGTGAGGGTGGTGACACACTGGAGCAGGTTGCCCAAAGAAGTGGTAAATGCCCCATCCCTGGAAGTGTTCAAGGCCAGGTTGGACAGAGCCTTAGGTGATGTGGTCTAGTGGAAGGTGTCCCTGCCTGTGGCAGGGTTTAGTGTGAGGTGTCCCTGCTCATGGCAGGGGGTTGGAACTGTATGATCTTAAGGTCCTTTCCAGTGCAAACCATTCTATGAAACAAAACTCCAGCGTGAATGACATAAATTCAAAGGTGTTCTTGCAAAGGCGTATTTTGTTCCATAAGATCCTGTAAATCTGCCTTAAAGAATTAAATCATTTCAGCAAACTGCTTATCAGCACCTCACATTACAGTGCTGCTATGTAAAGCCTGAATGCCACATGCCTTTCCTGGCTCTCTTGTCTTTACAGTGTAAAGCCTCACTCTGCTAATCCTACTTCCACCAAAACTTTAAATAGAAGATGAGGGAGAAGGATCAAGTCTTCATTTTGAATAATTGATGGCTTAACCCTGATTTGCTTATCTTGAAGGGCAGCAAGAACTAGCTTCTTGTGGTGAGCCTGACCTCCGCTGGTAAGACCACACTTATTCTGAGAAGGTTTCCCACTGCGCAGGAGTCACTGGGGGAGGCAGTCTTCCAGGAATGTGTGGGAAACTACCTGGGTGTCATAGAGGGTGTCTTACTGAAGAAACTCAGTAAATTTAGTGCAAGTCTGTGCAGTAGTCTGCTCTGGTTTCGAAGCACTGCGTAGGGAATTTTGCTGTTCCAGATGTTAGCTACTTCCATGCTGAAGCTCTTCCTCCAGTTCTGAAATGGAGCTGAGAACACTTGTGCTAACTTGCTAAGCTGAAAATAGAGTTGGTGTTTGTCCCCTTAGACCAGACAAATCGTGTTGCACCTACCTCCTCCTTCCCTAAAAACAAGACACAATTAGTCTCGGCTTGGAGCAGCAGGTTTTATTTACGTAGCTGCGGAGCTCTCATCCACCTACTGCTGC
>NW_009922283.1:0-300 GCF_000696875.1 Nestor notabilis | reverse complement strand
GCAGCAGGTTATACTCACTTGGCTGCCCTTTAGGAAGGGGAAGGCTGTGTTCAGTGAAGGACGGTTCACTGTAAAGCACGAGGGAAGATTATATGCTTTAATAATGTTTTCTTCCTAGTTTCGCATTGCAAGTATGGGTGGAACAGCTCAGTTTTCTGAAGACCATCTTGTGCAGTAAAGAGTTGGTTACTCTAGGACTTAGAACCATCATCGCTGAAATGGGGTAGCATTGCTTCTGCTCTGAGAAACAGCTTTGCAAGTTCAAATGGGCTTGTGTCGTGGTTCAAACCCAGCCGGCAA
>NW_009922282.1:58169-58664 GCF_000696875.1 Nestor notabilis | reverse complement strand
GGTGCCGGAGCTGGGGGGTCCGCCGGGAGCGGGCGGTGCTTTGCCCGCTCCGCGCCGTGGGACGAGGCGTCCCTGAGCCCCTTCCTCATCTGCAGAAGCTGCCCCACGCTGTGGGGTGGGAGCGGGGCGGGGGGGGTATCGCCTGTGCGCGGGGCTTGCTGGTGGTTTGCCAAAAGTGACGCGTGTCACACAGCCACAGACTCGTTTGGAAGGGACCGTAAAGATGGTCTAGTTCCAACCCCCTGCTGTGTGCGGGGACTCCTTCCACCAGACCAACCGGACCGTGAGCACTGCCAGGGATGGGGCAGCCACAGCTGCTCTGGACAACCTGTGCCAGCGCCTCACCACTCTCACAGTAATGAACTGCTTCCTAATACCTAATCTAAATCTACCCTCATTTCAGTTTAAAGAAATTCCCCCTTGTCCTGTCCCTTCATGCCCTTGTAAAAAGTCCCTCTCCAGATTTCTTGTAGGCCCCCTTTAGGTGCTGGAAAG
>NW_009922282.1:29220-58068 GCF_000696875.1 Nestor notabilis | reverse complement strand
AGATCATCAAGTCCAACCTTTACCCTAGGACTGGCAAGTCCACCACTAAAACATGTCGCTAATTCCCCTGAAGAGGATAATGTCTAATCTAAATCCACCTTCTTCTAGTTTAAGGCCATTCCTCCTTGTCCTATCACTACATGCCCTTCTAAAAAGCCTCTCTCCAGGTTTCTTACAGGCTCTCATAAGGTACTGGAAGGTAAGGTCTCCCCAGAGCCTTCTCCAGGCTGAGAAAGCTTAACTCTCAGCCTGTCTCTAACACAGGTGCTCCAGCCCTTGGGAGCACCTTCATGGCCTCTGGGCTCACTCCATCAGCTCCATGTATCTCTTGTGCTGGGGGCCCCAGAGCTGCAGGTGGAATCTCCTGAGAGCGGAGTAGAGGGGGAGAATCGCCTCTCCCAGCCTGCTGGTCGTGTCTCTGTTGACACAGTTGGTTTCTGGGCTGTGAGCACAGCGTGCTGGCTCATGTTGAGCTGATCAACCACCACCCTGAAGTCCTGCTCCTTCAGGACTGCTGGGTGTCCTTGTGCTGGTTCCCGGAATCTGTATCAGTCTAGCAGAAACCTGAAATTTCACTTTTACTGGTTACAAATAACACTGTTGGCTATTGAGACTCCGACCTATTTGCCAGGTGGAGTCTCAGTAATTCAATTTGTTACTGAGGATGAGAAGCAAATAGAGTGAAGAGAAAAAAAAAAAAAAACAACTCCTAAAACCTTGGGCATAAGTGTGGAAATTGAAAAATGTAGTAATTATGCCAGAATTATTAGAACAGTAAGAAGAAAAATTCATTTGGGGGGAGGTATTAAATTTCCTGACTAGTAACTTAGGTCTTAAAATATCCAAGTTGTTTTAAAATGCATGTAATAGCAGTGTTTTAAGTAAGCACTTATTGCAAAGAAACCTGTGTATAGGCTTTCTTTGAAAACTGAGCCATTGTTGCTGAGCAGGAGCTTTCTAACAAAACCTCCGTGGTACATAATTTACAGGCACACTATGTACCAGAACACCAAGAAGTGGCCAGGGCAGCCTGCTCTAGGTGACTCTGCTTGAGCAGAGGTATTGGTCAAGATGCCCTCCAAAGGTCGCTTGCAACCTCAAACATGCTGTGGTTCTGGGAAGTGGCGTGTGAGTAACAAACACCTAATGTGGTGCAATGTTTTTCTGGGAAGTCCTAGAAAGACGGACCTCTAGCTTAAACTTCAGCAAAAAAGACGTGAATACAACCTCAGCGTTCCTCACCCCTGTGTGTATTCACATAATTGGAAAAAGGAAATGGATCAACTGATCTAATACCTAGTTGTGGGGTTTAGATTAATTATGTTCAGTGAGTGGGTCATGGAGTGTCCAAGGAACACAGCAGAAAAAAATCAAGGCAGGTCTGACAAATGTTTAGTATCTGCCTACAAGTTTGCAGGCGTATAAATTAGGAAAACATAAAAGGTGCCCTGCAAGGTGCATGAGTTACTGCTAAGGAATGACATGTCAGCACTCCACCATCACATGAGAGCAGCCAGGGTTACAATGGTGACGTGTCCAAACAGAGGAACTGTAGGCAATGTATAGATGTATCAGGGCAGTGCAAGAGATTATATAAACTGCTGGCAAGAAAAAGTTCACTTATATTGTAGTCTATGGAAAATTTATTTTGGGAAGTTGGAGGCTCCTGAGGATGTCCAATTGAGTTTATACCAGCTATACAAAGAGAGCACCAAATTGTGACATCTCTGTGCTTTCAGTTCCTTGTGAAACAACTTGATCTGCTAAGCTGCATCAGCAAGTCAGCTGTGACCCACCTAGCAAAAGAGCTGAGCTGCAGGTCTGCATTTGTTAAAAATGTGTGTGCAGTGTGGAGTCATGGATCAGCTTCAGCCTCTTCAGGCTGATCAGTGGAAATCATGAACATTTGGATGTCTGCCTAGAGCTGGAAATACTCAAACCTGTTACTCCAGCTAAAGTGGCTTTTAGTGAAGGGGAGCTGCAGTTAAACCAAATGGCAATGTTTTTTAACATCGCTGATACAGTGGGCTGTATGTGCAATATCAATTAGTTAGAAAATGTTTGACAGGCACTAATATTAGGCAGTATTATTCCTTCTGTTATCTTAAACTACTTATATGCAAAGTGTGTGCAATACACTTTGAATCAGCTGTTGCAACTCTGAGAACAGCAAGAGCATCTCTTCCATAAGTATAAAGATACCACAGAT
Source organism: Nestor notabilis (assembly GCF_000696875.1). Lineage (NCBI taxonomy): Eukaryota > Metazoa > Chordata > Aves > Psittaciformes > Psittacidae > Nestor > Nestor notabilis. Next base: position 55,859 of record NW_009922282.1, on the reverse strand, counting down.
ATTTTAATGTTAAATGCTTTATTTTAGCAATAAACCTTTTCCAAAGATACGTATGAGTTGGGGGTTTGTTTGTTTGTTTTTTTGTTTCCTTTTTCTGGAGTTGCTGGATTGTCTTTTCTTTGTGTCAGCAATTTGTGGAGAAGTTTTGCTTACCCTAAATCCATATTGTAACCAGAGAACTTTTGCATCTAGGATGTTGCCAAGATACTTGATCTGATTAGTTGTCTGCCTTTTCTCTACAAAAACTTACCAAAAACTGAGTTAAAAATCTGAGCCAAAGCTTTAATTAGGTAGTCCATTTTTACCTGTATGTTAATACACATTTGGAAGGAGTTATGGAAGAAACCACAAGTGCTCTTGCTAATGAGACTTTAAGGAAGAAAACTGTGCTGGCAGTAAGAATGTGGTGTTCATGCTAATGAAATATCTTCATGGATGGTCTACGATCTTGTGAAAGAGAAGGGAAATATGAGCTTGCCTAGAGTTTATTGGCTTGAAGCTTAAGATGAGAGGTTATTAGTTGTCAGGCCCCTGTCTGACCTTAGTAGAATTTGAAGCTCAGTTGCTTCACGAAGTCGTACTAATCGGGGCTTGAGTCAGCACTGTAGCACAAACTGGCATTGTGCCTGCACTGCTGGCTTGTTGGGCTTATTGGGTTGTCCTGTGTCTTCCTCCGGACAAGGGAAGAAGCTCTTCTGGCAGGAGGAACTGTCAAACTTGCCACATTAGAATCCCTGCTTTGGGAGTCTGACTTCCTCACAGCAATATTCTCCTTCCTAATCTCTGAATAAACAGGTTATTGACATACATGGGTATATCCTGATGGGCAGGGAATATATGGCAACTAGTTTCAATTTATTGGTTTACTGCCTGATCATGATATTCTCTGATCGGCAAGGGAATCTCTTAGCACTACTGACTCCACTTCCTTCCTCCTTGTTCTCTTCTGACTTTCCTCATTACTGCTTCTGTGATTTCCTTCCCCACAGTACCTTCCAGTTCCAAGGAGCTGTACTTGCCCAGACCTGTTTCTTGCACTAAAATCAGTAATTCTTCAAGTAATGCTTGCAAGGAATTGGACTTGACACTCTCATCAAGGCTTACATGGGACAGAGGAGTTCACTCCTCTGAGTCATTGTTCCAAGGCTGCAGACATTGTTACATCTATTACTCATGTCATTATTGTTGCAGCTATAGCAGCTGGAAGCATACTTTTAAAAATGAAAGCTTTAACTTCAGAGACCTCAGCTAAGCATTGTGGTGTACCTGCCTGACCTAAGGGTTCCTTAGGGCTGAGTCTGAGGCAAGGGAAACCTCTCTGCATTTTTTTTCTTAAGGATATGTTCAGACCTAGATAATAGTAGCTTTGCATTCTTACATAAAAGTTCTCGTACAGAAACTAGATAGACATGCAACATGTATGGGAGCTAATACTGCAACATCTACTCATGTAGCAGTAGTTAAAGGTAATTCTAATGAATCATTAGGTTCAGGAGCTCTCACTGCCTCTTCTGGCTTTCTGAGTTTGCTGTGAGGATAAAAGTTTTCATTAGAGCTTCATGATGAATTTTCTAAATAACCAACAGTATTTAAGCCTATGCAGTCCATGACTTCCAGTTAGTATTGGATACTTAACTGCCATTTTATTACTGAAAATCATCCATATCTAGATCAGTAAGTGCATAGAGGTCTTGATTTATAAAGGTCGACAGACTAAAGTCAGCATTCAAATAAAAATCAGTACCAACTGAGTCTAGTTAAGGTGGCCATACGATTTAATGGCAAAATAAGTAGAGAAGAGAATGACTTCTAGCTAGGTAATCATCCTGTTAATGATCAGATGTTTGTTAGTTACTTTGTAAATAAAGAAACCCAAATTCATTTAGTAAAGTATTAAATGAAACAACAAGCATTTCCTAACTTTGTTTATGATGATGTAAGCCAGGAACCATTTTTAATGTACTGATGTAGGACAGGGATGATTTAATTTCAGGGGGAAAAAAACCCTTATCCTTGTGGGCTGTATGTGTGGGCAGATTCACAGTAATTAGGACAGAACAGACAAAAAGAAGGCTACCCCCCGGTAATGAGTGGTGTATGCCATCCACCTCTGCTCACATCACTACCTCTGACAAAAACAAAGATGTAATGTAGGACAAAGATCAGAGACAAATCCTGCCTTTGAGGAAAAATAGCCCTGGGTTCTGCAATTAATTGCAGGAAGACAAGAGGGTCTTGCATGAATTTCAAAAGGAAAGCAGTTTTGTCTGAACTGATGCACATTATTTAAGTGGTGCCTATATTCCTCATCAAAATAAGCCCATTATGTAGCAGTAGCAGCTGTAAACCATTATTAATATTTAATGCTCTTAGCAGGGGTTACTGTGGGTTTCTGTAATCAGGTTACAAGACAGTGTTGCAATATCATGGGCTGTGGATTTGCATTCTCAGATTTCTGGCTTTGTATAAAGTGGCAGGGAAGTTTCATTTGTTCCCCTTCCCTACCATTTCCAGAGGCTGAATATCTTTCTAAGCTGTGTTGTAGTGCATACTTATCCATTCCTCATTGCCTATAGCTTTATTTATACATCCCATACTACTTAGTAACGTGAGTGCTGCAAGTCCCATGCTGGTAGGAGCAGTCTTGCACAGGAAACAATGCAAGTGTTTTGGGTCCCCTGGTGAGAGCTGGCTTGTGCTCTCACAGATGTGTTCTGTTTCCTCCAACCATGTGGCTTTTGATATTATCTGTTGGAGAGTGATGATACTAGTCAGCCCCTTCTTTCTCACTACCTCTTTTGACTGATACTTGTTTTCTATGTATTCATGTTGAAAGGGCAGGTAGTTCTTGAGCAATTCATAGATGTTTCCACTGAAAATAGCTGGCTGAACATGCTAGGTGGAATCACCATGTTCTGCACATCTGCATGTGAGAGGGGACCATCCATGTATTGTATGTTTGGTCATGGGGCCACAGCACAGAGGACTTGGCAGGCTGCTGACACTGCTTTGGAGGACTGTGGGACAAACTGCCCAGTGGTTCTTCAGGGACAGCTTCTGTCCTTCAGGCTCTAGTTTTGTTCAGATTTTATCTTTTTTATTGTTTGTCAGCTTTTCCTTTAGCTTGTAAAATCCTTGAAATCAAACTGTTTACAGCTCTGGTTAATAAGCTATCAGGTAGTGAGGTCAACAGTACAGGAGCAGGTAACATTTAGAGCAGCAGCATATGTAGTTCATGATGGTAATGGATTTATAAAGTGCTGTTCTACACTAAGAAGCAATTCTTAGGAAAGTGTTATGGGACTGTATGTGCTGTCCTTCAATGACTTCTGGGTTAATTGTGTTCAGTTTATAACTGAAATGTGAGGCCTTCCTTAAATTCATGCTTTGCTGATGTATGCGATCTCAAATTACGCATAGCGGATGGGTAAATGTTGACTAACCTCATAGTGTGTCAATAGTGTGGTCCCTTTTACACTGTTTATACGAGCATTTTAGTGACAGGAGATACTGGCAACATACCTTTGACCTCCAAAGATGGTTTATAGATTTGCAGGTGGTGATGTCTTATGTTGCTTTTTGTTGTTCGTGTAAATCCTGTGAATGATCACAGCATGTCATACTCATTTGGAAAAGGAAGAGTACAGAGAGGGACACCAAAATAATGCTGACACTCAATTTTGAGTGATTCCTTTGTCATTGAACCTCATGATACCATATTTGATCTCAATTTTCAGATTGAAATTAATGTAAAATACATTTTGCATATTGCATTAGAATATTCGTCATTGCAGAATACTTCGGAGTGTAGATATGCTTTTAATTTGGCTTCTGTATGTTTCTGTTCACACTGCCTTGCCTGTCCATGCTAACTCCTGCTTCCCATAAGCTTCCTCTGTTCACATGCACCTGCACCCTCTATATGCAGCATCCTCACCATTATCCCACTTTGCCATCACTGTTGAACCTCCTGGTGCCAAGAGAACAATAATGTCTTTTCCCTGCAGAATTCAAATTCAATGCAATTAGCCCCTGCTTCAGCCTCTCTTATATAATAAGAATAATAAAGAATAAAAAAAACCCACAACACAATGAATCTGGATGTAATATGATAGTTAATGGCACATCTACTGATGTGTAAACTCAACAGCACAAGACAGCTCTGTCGTGTGGGAGAGCTGTGCAAAACAGCCAGAGGGATGGTAACAAGGAAGTGTCTTGTCTTCACCCTGTTACTCGTCTGTGAGTGGCTTTCACTCCTAACACTTTTGGTTGGGGGATATTTTATTGAAGGCTCTGTAAACAGGTGATTCACCACTAGAAATGGGTTATACACACAGAGATTTCTTTAATAATCAGCATTTGTCCGTGGGTATTTTTTTCTTTAAAGTGTCATTATGCACCTCCCTTTGCCAAAGTAATTTCAGTCATAGCTCTGTCTGCAGCCAAAGGGAACTTTCCAAATTAAGTGAAGAACCACAGAGGAAAAGACTGCTTTATTTATACATATTAGAATTCCCTTTTTAAGCTTACTTTTACTTAGCAGGTCAAGAATAGCTTATTTTAGACATGCCATTACATTTATTTTTTATTTTAGCTCAGGAAGAATTAAAAAAATAATCAAGCAGTCCCCTTTGTAGCCCTTCCTTCAGTCTTAGAGTTCAGTACGATAGTAACCAACCAGTGATTTCAAAGAGGTCTGTCTTGTATCAAAGTGTACCTCACACAGCTTCATCAGGGAATACAAAGCTGTCCAGAAATACCCCAAGAGCATGAATGAAGTCAGTAGACATGCAAAAATCCAGGTCAGAGTATTAAGCTTTTCATCAACATGTGCCACCTACTAAACTATGCTTATTCTCTCCTGTGCCTGCTCAGTGAGCCTGTTTCTGTTAGCTGTCCACCCTCATCCTACATTTCCATCTTTTTCTTGCCCTTTCTCCTTCAGGTTGGGTCTGGCTTCAGGTCCAAGACAGAATCTGAACTACCACTAGACTTGGTCTCTAGAGTCCAGGTGACTTCAATTTGTGGAGTCACTTGGGTGACAAAGAGTGTAACTTTTAAGTAAAAGCTGTAAATCTTCAGCTGCTTGTAGATATCCCAACAGCCCCCCGTCCACTTGCAAGAAGAGCTGGGAGAAGCATACAGATGCTTGCTCTTGCAATGTATGATTGCAGGGTATACATGTGTCTAGAGACAGAGCTTAGAGCAGCAGTTGAAAATAAGGGGGAGGGGGCTGAGTTTGAATATTTTCCTTCAAGGAAAACCAAAGTTTGACTCTTGCCTTGGAAAGAGCAACTCAAATCAGTGTTTTGCTGTGAGTCACTTACAGAATTACCGGTCTTCACTGGGTGCAAAGGATGCCTCAAATAACAGCTTCCCCAGCTAGGCCTGAAGGTGGTGGCCCTTGTGATGCTCCTCTGAGAGCAGCCTGTTGCTGGTGAGAAGGAAAGCTGCTCTTTGAATGAGATGACAAAACAGTGACATGGGTGCCTTTGAAGCTGTGTAGCAAGTTTCTGTTCCAAGAGTTCTCTTTGCCTTCCAGCGTGTTTACTAGTGTGTATTTTCTTCCTGTGGGAATATTTTAATTTGCCCTAATTTGCCTTGTAGCTCATGTTGTCATTCAGTGTCCAAAACTGGAGTATGTTTTTGGCCTGTGACTGTTTTTAGTTGGTGTAAATAGGGCACTAAACCACCAGTGTTCATGCTTTTTATTACAGGCTTCTCATCTTGGGCAATTTGCCTCGGAAGTATTACAGTGGCATTACTAGAAGTGAGAAGGTGATGATGAACCAAGTGGGTCATTGTTTCATATCCTGGCAGTTTCCGGGTTGCCATTCCTTAGCTTTTAAAGTCACAATTGTACAACAACTTTGTGTGATCTGGTAGAAGACAGTTGGCTGATCTGAATGAAAACTAACTTGATCCCTATGTCAGGTAAATTGTTTCCACTGGGGAGGGGAGTGGGAGGTGCGGGTGCATCCACCTTTCCTTCTGGTAGCATAGCTAAGCTGTAGGCAAAGTGCCTGTCCGGTCTCTGGTGTTACTTATCTGGTATTGATCTCATTTTTCTTCACTGCTTACACTTCAGTACTCCTCTCATATTGCTACTCTGTTTATATAGATACAGAAAGCTTTGAGATCAACCTGCAAACAATCTTCATGGTGAGCTAAAGCAGTCTGGTAGTTTCGTGTCCACTTTCGTGCCCATGTTGGGTTCTTTTGTACTGAAATGCTGCCCTCGAGTGGCCGCCAGCTGATTGATCCAACCGGAGCTGTTACTCCTACCTCGCTGGAGCCGAGCCCTTCGTGCCCTTTGAGGGTGACCGTGCCCAGGTAGCCCCTGAGTGCAGCGAGGCTCCGGGTTCAGCTGAAGCCGGCCTGCTCTCCGCAGGCAGTGATCCCGAGTTTCCAAGTGATGTTACAGCAGAGCAGCTGGAGATTCCTGGCAGCAACAGTGTCCTCAGCCTTTACGAGCAAATGGACAACTGTAATTCTGGAGGAAATTTGATATCAGAGATGCTACTCTGACCACAAGCCCTCTAAATTTAATTTATATGAATGTTTCTTCCAATGACTCCAACTGCGCTGTTTTAGCATAGAAACTATAACTTTGTAGAGGAGTGAGGTAAAGATCTCTGAGCTTGTCTAAGCAGTACCTCCACTCTGCTCTCTGGGTCTCCCCACATTAATTTATAAGTTCCATTTTGTTAAACTCCAGGCAGGCTTGAGTTAGTCTCTGGCAATGACACTTATGGAGAAATGTCATGTAGCAAAGGTCCTGTATGGAGATAGCCTCTGAAAGAGCTTTAATGCATTCTGGCAGTTTACTAAGTCAAAATCTTATAGCATGGTTTGGGTTGGAAAGAACCTTAAAGATAATCTAGTTCCAACCCCTTGCCATGGGCAGGGACACCTTCCACTAGACCATGTTGCTCAAAGACCCATCCAACTGGACCTTGAACACTGCCAGGGATGGGGCAGCCACAGCTTCCCTGGGCAACCTGTGCCAATGTCTCACCACCCTCACAGGGAAGAGTTTCTTCCTAATGTCTAATCTAAATCTCCCCTCTGTCAGTTTAAAACCATTCCTCCTTGTCCTGTCATTATATGCCTTTGCAAAAAGTCCCTCTCCAATTTCTTGTAGGCCCTTTGTCTCCCTGAAACATTCTCTTCTACAGGCTGAACAAGCCCAGCTCTCTCAGCCTGTCTCCATAGCAGAGGGACTCCAGCCTTCGGAACATCTTTGTGGCCTCCTCTGGACTTGCTCCAACACCTCCATGTCCCTTTTGTGGTGTTGCCCCAGAGCTGAATGCAGGCCTGCAGGTAGTGTATCACAAGAGCAGAGTAGAGGGGCAGGATCACCTCCCTCGACCTGCTGGTCACGCTCCCTTTGATGCAGCCCAGGACACGGTTGGTTTCTGGGCTCAAACTCACATTGAAGTGAGGTCATGTTGAGCTTCTCATCAACCAACACCCCCAAGTCCTTCTCAGGGCTGCTCTGAAACCACTTTCCATGCAGCCTGTAGTTGTGCTTGGAAGATACAAGATGAAGAGTTAATAAAGGGATGGATAAAGATGACTTGTGGGAAAGCAACTTTTGAGGCCTTGTTGCTTTTAGTTTTATACTACAGCTCTATGCCAGAGGTTAGTCTTTACAGCAGTGTTGCTAGAAGCATAACGAGGTTGGCTCCTCAGTCACTAAGTCATAGCTTAGTGTACTGGTTTAACTTGGAGATGCTTGTTTTTCTGGGCCACTGAAATGTGTGTCAGTATGTGACTTGTTTTGCCTGCAAGTCTTAAAAAGCAAAGACAAATGAGGAAAGGTTGTTTATGTGAAGGGAGCTATGTGTTTTGAGAGAACCTGGTTTTTAGCATCCCAGAGTATTTGAAGAATATTCCATGTTTCCATGCTTCATTGTAGACTAATTACCCAAAGGGATATATAATCCTACCTGTATGTTATTAAATCCTATGGCAAGTACCAAGTGTGTCTCATTGGCAGTATTCTCATGCTCTCATCTTTTCATGAAGATAGAGGATAGTACTTTTCTTATGTCCTGTAAACTTCTATCATCATGCACAATGTGAAAATAGCATACATTCTTTCTGCATTAACACATCTAGTGATAGGCTTGTTTGTGCAAGCATCAGTATGCTTGTGGAGTCAGATATAAGTGAGTATATAAGGTCATGCAAAACAGTCTCTTCCTCCTCAGAGAACCTTAGCTGTAGAGTTCCTTCTACAGGGAGCCCTTCATGACTAGTTATTTAAGTTCCCTACTTCCCTATTAGTTTGGAATCTCTTCAGCTGCCAGTTTGATATTATATATGTGTATATATATTTTATTTTTACACATATATATTTCTCACAGTCCTTAGCCCATAAAGTACTTGCAGTAGTGACCAGCTAATTCTTGCTCGCCATCTCTTGGGTGATGAGTCTTTGCGATAGTTGTGCCTATGTGTATATGACTACATGGCATGTCTGAGTACACGAAGACCTCTGAGAGCCTCTGTGTGAAATATCTGTCATATATTGCTAGTAAAATAATCACCTTGATAACTTGGCTCAGCTGAAGACTACCTGCACTGAAGAGCTCTCTCAGAAATTATTTACATCTCTATTTCTAGTTGCTGAGACCTCCCTGATTAAGACCACAAAATGTGATTTTTCAAATGACTCTATTGGCACTTCATCTGCTTTTACCCAGCTTGTACCTATCTGAAATCCCATCAAAATAAAGTATGGGAAGACTGTCTGGGGAGTTATTACCTCAGGCAAGAATATAGAAAGGAAATTACCAGAATATTGCAGTAGTAAACCAGGTGCATAACAAGTTATATGCTCTGAATTTGCAAACATGAATGCCAGACTGGCAAGCAGATGTTATGGACAGCTAATTCTAGAGCAGAAGTTAGTAAGTTGGAGTAGTTGAAGCAGTGGTTATGTCTAATATTAAACATTAATATTAAATACAGTATAACAGTGCTGATGTATGCCAACACCCATGAGTATATAAAAGTTTTTCTTACACTAAAACAGTGGGCACAAACATAAGCAGTAAAATATACAGTGGCATAGAGTAATAAATAGGAACAATAGATTAATGTGATCAGTTGGAAAGTAATAAACTACTAGTAGTAGTTTCATTGTTAAGATTCATATTTAAATTGCCTGGTTCTTCTGTAATAGATATGAAAGCAAATAAAATGTTTTGCTTGGGGGGGTGTGTGTGTGTGAATTGGAGATTTTTGTGTGAAAGCTTTCTATAGTGATTACCCCTTTCTACAGAGTTTAGATGAGGTATGGTGGCAGAAGACTGAGAAACCTGAATTGAGTAGGTTGATTTGCTTGCTGCTTACATCAAATAATTTTTGCTTCCCTTGAATTTCAAATTTGATTACGTATAGCATAATCTATGCTAGTGTCTTGTGTCCTTAAAAAGATAACTTGAAAGGAAATGAAGGGAACAAAATGGGGAACAATAATAAAATATGAACACTTGCTCCCTGCAATTCAATGCAGAAATGCATTTTTCTTTCCCTTTTCTGGCTGAAATCCTCAATATACTTTTGGCTTTAGTTTCCAAGCTCAGTCCAGCATCCATTTGTTACTGTGCAGCAAATGTGTGTATGATACTAACTAGATGTGGCAGCTCTTTTCTAAAATAGACTGTTCCAATCTGTCACTTTATACTTTGGCACTGGGGATTTTCATTTTCCTGAGATTAACTCTGCTGCTGGCCATCAAGCTGATGGAGTGGAAGAGCTGCAGAACAAACTGCTGCCATCAGCTAATTCACCTGAACAGAGTGGTTTGGGGGACCTGCCTTGTCCTGTCATTAGCAGCAGCTGAGCAAATATTTCCAAGATGTCAAGTAAGCTGTTGGGAGGAATTACCTGAAAGAGCACAAAGGCTTTATGCAAACACCTGTGCTATTCTCAGTCATACACATTTGCTAGAACTTGCCTCACATCTTTTGTTAACTGATTCTTTTGAGCTGCTTTGAGTCACTTCCTAAATCTATGCCATGTGAAGAGCCTGAAAAGGTATTTTCAATTTCTCAGAATCGGATGTCTTCTGTTTCCCGGTTAGCATCCTTTGCAGGCTTGTTCCATTAGGAAATAATCATGGAATTAATTAGCATTTAGTATCAAGATTGACTTTCTTGTAAAAATTGTATAAAGCTCTTTTGAGACCTTTTTGTTACAGTGGTTATGGCTGCCAGGATGTTTTTCTCCATCAAAACCAGTCAGCTTGATCACTAATGTGACACCACTAAGTAATGCCTTAATTCATGTATTGCTCAGTATCTTGCCTCTAGAAGAGTATGCCACATAAAACAAAAAAGAGGAAGTGAAGGAGACAAGGGGTAAGGAATCCATCAGAAGATACAAAGGGGTCAGGAGTTGTGTCTTGACCTCATGTACAAAACATGGAGCTCACCTCCACAGCTCAATAGCTGGAAACAAAAGCTGAAAGGCTTCGAGCACATGTCAGGAGGAGTCAGAGCAGCCCTCTGGAGCCAAAGTCTCTGTAAAGCTGTGTCTGTGCCTCTCCAATGACTTTATAAGCTGTAAAGAAAAAAAACCCCAAAATGATTGTCATGATTTGGTCCTTGTCTTGTATGGATGCTGAGGGATTAGGATGGCATCGAGATGGGTGTTCAAACCCTCTTATTGTCTTTGTCCTCTTCTGAAGCATAATGAATAATGTGACTCTGCAAAAAGAGCCAAGTAGACTTTTTTCTCCTCACTTCACTTCCATGTATTTAGTCATATAGATTGAACTTGGCAAGCTGACCACCAGTATTTAATGCATGAATTGAGAAACAAGAAGTACTGAGTATATTAATCTCTTAAGTGTTATGACCTAGTTGCCATCTGCTTTCATTAATTACTGTTTTAATTGTCTGACAGGGCAAGAGGTTAACTTTCCTTCATTAAAAGTAACATCTCGTATATCAGTATATTTCTGCTCACTTATATGGCTGATTAGTATGAAATGTAAATTGAGTACAAAATATGCAAGCAACAACTTTTAAAAGTAAGCTATTACATATTAATTGGTCTTGTTGAGGGTGAGGTCTGCTTGTGTAATCAGTCCAAGTGAGTTCTGAGAGATAGATGATATCTAAAAAAATCAAGGTCTGCTGGAGTTCTTTCTCACAGAAAGATAGGACTCTGGATTACAAGTGGCTCTGAGGGCATAAGTTTTGTGAATTTTCAGGGTTTTTCACCTCCTATCAAGTGCACTTACTCATCTCAGTGAGTATCTGTACAAATGGCTCAAACAGCATGGGAACTCATAGTAAACAATTACATGCCTCCTAGGGCAACGATGAGTGCCTTAAAATTAGCAGGCGAAAGGAAAATGTTCAGCAGTGCCGAGATGCTGGCTCTGAATTAGGTTACTAAAACTGGAATCTTATTTCACAGCTTTGAATAGGAAAAAGCTGGGTTTGAGCAAGAACTGGGTTTTTTGTTTTAACTGGCAATTAATTTCCTTGAAGGAAAGTGTGTTGTGAACTGTGCTGTGGCCAGCTTGGTTATACAAAAATTCATCAGCCTGTTTTACTGAAGTAAAATTAATAGATGTGTTTAATCGTCCTGTGAATCGGGATCATTATTTTAGTATAGTCCTAAGTACAAAGGAAAATGTTAATCATTGAGATTGGATTATGCCGTGACCTTTTAAATCCACGGTGTTTGCAGCTATTAGACTTGCTTCAAAGTAGAAGTCAGAAAGTACTTTCAGTAGTGGACCTTTTGGAAATGATTTAAATGTTTCTGTCCAAAAAAAAAAAAGAATTAAGTGCTACTTTCCAGTTAATGATTCTTTGAATTCTTTGTATAATTCACACCATGAATATACATTATGTTCTCTAGTGCCTCAGTGTCCTGAATAAAAACAGCACTTTTCAGCTTTTGTTTATAAACTTGTACATTTCTTTTTCTTTCTTGATTTAAAAGGACTTGATGCTTTGGTTTGGCATTCACATTAAACCTGAAAGTGGAAACAAGACAAGTTCTTTCAGGCAGATCTTTCTCCCCAGTAGGATGGCATCTGCTTGAGCTGTAGCTCAGTGGCTGTGATGGCCCTGGTCACCCATGTGGGGTTTCTGTGGGGAAAGCACCTGCAGCCAAGGAATGGTTTCTGTGACAGTGCAGTGGGTGAGGAGTCCTTGCTCGGCTGCGGAGGCTGAGTGTGGTCTCTGGGCAGCCAGTTGTGCTGGGCTAGTCCTGCCTGCTTGCAAGTGCTTTAAGAGGCGCCTGGGCTTGAGGTCACTCAAGAGAACAGAATACATAAAGGCAAATGCAACTGGATTTCTATACCTCAGGTGCAATGAAGCCGAACAAGAGTTTGTAACTTTGAACTCTAAAATAGAAATAATAAAACTGCTGGTTTAGTTTGTAATCTTTTTTGCAATGGTAACTATGCTTTTGCTTGATATTTGGGCTCTACATGGCATACTGGAGCCTCCCATTCAGGGGAGGCTGCTGGCTCTGTAAAGTATAAATAGCTGTTACAAATGCAGATGCAATCTGTAGAGCTAGTTTTGTAGCTTTTAATTGACCCAAGTGATTATCTAAGCTACAGTGAGAGCACTACCTGAGCTGTTCCAGTGCAGGGCTTAGACTCATCTTCTTAAAAACCTCTTTTATGAATCATAACTATTTCTGTCCTTGAATAACTTAAAATCTAACAGCATTGCAAATCTCAAGATTAACAGCCCAAACATGTTAATGATGGCTGGGTTTGACGCACATCTGAAGTAGGTACCATTACTCATCCTTGCTTGGACTATGTCCCTAGGTCCATTTTGTAACATCCTGTGGTTCTGTTTCTTCATCACCGACTCCTGACCTGGTTGTGTAAACAGGCAGACTTCTGTTGTTGAATGTTAAATCTGGCAAACAAGTAAACCAAGTATTCAGAGCTGACATTTCAAAGGTGGAGCCTATGAGGATTAGACTAGGATTGATTTTATTTTTCTAAAAGCAACCACACTGAAACTTACACTAAAACATGCTCTGCAGTGGACATGCTGGTATTGTACCGTTCAGTCATTCTTCTAATTGCACTCACTAGTCAGGAATTCTCTTGGCAAGTGTGTTTTCTCGCAAGGTTTTCTGCTCGTCATCCCTATTGCCAACATACCTGTGCACAAAATCTACCTTAGCTTCACTGACAGCCTGTAAGGTTTAATGTTAAGGTATTGGCTATTACGTTAGTATGTACATGTTGGTTTTCTGTGTCTGTATTCTCTTAGGCTCTCTAGTCCTTCTCAAAAACCCAGATCTTGGCACTGTAGCAGCATTTCATTATAGTGACCTCTGTCTCCCTTTCTTCCCTGCGTGTGGCTTTGTTTTGGGTAGTTACATCTGATGGGGATGATGCTGCTATTGTTTCAGCTGTGCCATTACACAGCAGTGTAGTTGCTCCTTGTAGCTGTGTGGCAATTACTATTTATGCTGAATTTCAAGGCCATGTATGGTGTATAGTCCTAAGGGTTTTATATTTTGTCTGGTTAGTGTGTGGTGTGACATGTAACCGACCTTTCAAGTTAGTCTGAACTGGGTTCACATTAAAATCATTATTCTTCTCCCAAATTGCATATGTAATGGGATGAGATCAAAACATCTAAAACTATGCTCTTTATTACAACTGGACTGGTCATTTTGAAAGTAAATTTGATCTCCTCTCTGTCATCATGGCAACAATACTGTAAATAGGTTAGTTCTACATTGTTAGCATCAAACCCCCACTATGTCTCAGGCATGAAGTGCAGGACAAGAAAATGTCCTCTCATTGGAGAGAACATTGTTAGGCATGTGTTCTTCAGCACACAGACAGGTTTTTCTCTATAACTTATTGAAGAGAAAGTGATGTTCTGGAGAAAGAATGTGTCTTTGCTCCTCCCTGAGCCAAAATAAGCCCTCAGCTCTCTAATCCTCAGGAATTTCTTCTGGGCAGGTCAGTCATCTGGCCCTAGTAAGGCAAGTTCCGCAGGAGTCCTGAACCTTGCATGAGTGTTTTTAGGTGACAGTCAATGGCATCTGAGGAGTGGGGTAGAGGTGGAAGTTCAGATGCTCAGTATTAAAGAGCTCCCACTCGATATTAAAGTAGGGAGCTCTTTACAAGTCAAAGCTTTTAGCTAGAAGCTTGGCTGTATCTGGAGAAGCCTTTTATGTAATCTACATTAGGAGAAAAAGCACTTCAGACTTTGAACCTTGAATTCAAATTGTAGTCTTGAAAGGACAGAGCTCTGGTTGTATCCCCCACAGTGCTGATCCTTTCTTGCTGTGGACATCAGGCAATTAGGGGGACAATGGTCTCATTCTCTTGCTTCTTACAGTGTACCTTGTGTGTAGTAGCAGTACCATTTATTTTAAAGCCTATTTTGTACGTGTAAAGCAGAAATCAACTTGGGTGCTTTTAGTTAAAGGGAAAATGGAGATTCTCGATGCAGTGCTAGTAGATCAGTAGCCCTTTCTCCAACAGCACAAAAATGCTTGGGAGCAGCAGGTATTAACTAGAAGCGTAGTGCCAAGGGTCAGTGAGATCTGGGCTCTGTAATGTGACTAGACTTTTAGTGATGTATGTGATGGTGTGATGAGTATTGGTGGGCATATGCATGTAGTTGTGTTATATGTAATGACCTTGTCCTTAAGAATAGATGAATCTATTTTTTAGCTGTTAGAAGCAGCCATCACTGAGGAGCCAATCCTGAAAACTTCCAATGGTAACTGTGCAAAGGCCACATACTCATGGAATGGTGGTGTTGCTCCACTCAGCCCTGCTGGAAGAACAGGGTATGGCTGAACAGTTCTGAATACTTACAGTGGGTATGTGCTATTCTGGCTATGCAATGATTTAGGGATGAGTTTAAATATGCTTAAATCAAGCCTGTGAGAATGCAAGTTTTCAGATCTGGAAAAGCAAATTGCTTCCTGTTTCATTTTTTGAGTATTTTCTTTGTCTTTGTTGTATGCTTAATTTGGTCTATAGAACCCACAGGCCGCCCTGTTACTTCAGGATGTGGATCTCAGTTGCTTGTCATTAAAGTGGATCTTTACAGTACCTGTTGTATACCTGTCCAAAGTTGATCTTCTTTATTAGAAAATGACTTTCAGCATCCACTCTGGATTGGTGTCTTCCCATAGCAAATACTGTGACTGGAGTTTCCTTTGTTATAAAGAGTTTCAAAATCTCATTCCTAAATATTACAAGTATGTGAGTGTTAGCCTTTCTTGTTGTCTTTGATTTTTGTATCTCTTTCCTGAATGATTACTTGGATGGACTCTCACCTAATACTAAAACAGCAAAAAAGCCCTACAATTTCTGCCCGCACCTTCGGTTTTGAACTCTGTGCTATAATGGTTTCTAGCCCATGATTTTTAGATTCCTGAAGGTTATTGGCCCACTGTCCATTTACCAGAAGATGTAGACTTATTTGTGGTAAATCTCAGTCATCCCACCAGGAGGAGAATGGACAAACCCTGACCTCTTCTTCCCATGATCAGTGATACCACTGAGGGCAGCTTCTGATCCAAGTGTATCTTTCACTTCCTTGCTCTGATGCTGAAGGGACTTTCCGAATGTTAGAGGCAAACAGGTGCCAGCAGTGAATTTCACACAGGTCTTCCAGTGATGAGTGCACTGGCTCTGGGCAGATCTACTTGTGTCCATCACCTTGGCACTGCCCTTCTTTGAGGCCATGGTCAGGCCAGCAGCTGTACCCAGTCCCCTTCATCAGTGCTCCTAGAAGCTCAGGGCTTTCTCCCACGTGCTGTGTGAACTGGCTGTGGTCTCTGCTCTTTTCTGTCTGCTTGAAGTGCAGTAAATATTACGACTGTGGGAGAAAGGAAGGAGCGAGAATTAGGCCATTAATTAAAGGCAGCCTGGTCTGAGTAATCCAGTGGTTAAAGCACAGTTGCCATGGCAGCACAGCCCCTGGATGCTCCAGCCTCAGCCAAACGACTGCTCCCCCCGGCTGCGTGTATGTGGAGAGGGTGACGCTGCTCCTACCCAGACAGTGAGCAAAGGCTTCAGTGACTCACTGCAGAGATCAGAGGGGAAGGAGATGTATTACTGCAGCCCCAATGAGCTCCACGGGAAAACAAACGCATGACTAGTAGATAAATCCTTGTTGACAGGGCAGTGCATCAGGCTCTGTAGGAACTGCTACAGGAAACATCAAGGGGACTTCTATTTTTAACATTTTGTTGAGTGAATGGGGAAAACAGTATTGAATATATTTGTATCTTAGTTTCTACCTGTGTAGTGTAAAGGATACAAGTACATACAGTACTTGCTGTTTGAGTATTTTTGAGTGTTTGCACCAAAACTGTTTGGCAGAATGAAAGCAAACTATTTATTAATGATTTGAAGATGGTCCACAAACTGAAATGTCACCTGTACCAGTCAAAGGGGGAGTGCAATTGATAGCCACCCCTTCTACAGCAGGTATGAAAAAGGGCTTGTTTTTACATGTCAAGTTGACATTGGATGGGATGTTCTGGTGATCAGCAACCTGAGAGGTAGCCATTAATGCCCAGTTTAAAGAATTATGTAAAGATGCATCACCCCAAAAGTACTAATTTTATGTGCTTGGTGTATTCCTCAGCTTTATGAAAATCTCAGTGCATTTACAGTCAGGCCCACACATTCAGCCCAAATCTCTTCCAGCCTCCCCTCCCTCTTCAGTTAACCATAAGTAACTTGTTTGTCATCCTGTGACTTCTATCACTGGAGGCAAACCTGCTGTACTTGGTGTCCCTGGCAAAGCAGCCACCAGGACTAAGCTACCCAAAGCCACAGCAGGGGACTGGGGAGCTGTACGGTGCAGGGCACCCCACAGAATGCCAGCACTTGTTTCAGAGCTCATTTTCTCACTCCTGCTGTTTGTAAAACTTGCTGAGGGGAATGCTGTCATTTGTGTTTGCAGTAAGTTGGTATTAATTAATAGGTGACTGGTGTTTCCAACACAGTACACGTGTGTTCCCTGTTAAAACCCAGTGAACTAAACCTGAATTTGCTGCTTGCTTGGGCTTTCTTTCACAGTGTAGGAATACTGTTTGTGTCCTGTGCTGCAGGTAAGAGAGGATTTCCAAATATAGCTCAGCACAGCAGCAGTATCTGTTCTAAACTCCTACAAGGTAAATGCACCATCGGCACACTGATGATTACTGCAGGTGCTGGGCATGGTCTAAGTGAAAGCACTTAAGACGTGCGTGCTAATTTCGGTGGTGATGAGGTTAAACTCCAGTTGTGCAATGTCAGATTGCTCAGAGCTGTGACCAGAGTTTTACTGTATGAACCCTTTGTGGCATCTAAATTCTTTTGGGGGTAAATTTCTCTTTAAGTTCACGGCAGCTTTATTCAGGGGAGGAGATTCAAAGGGTCATCCAGAGGGCTGATTGTCTTGGCACTGGTTTAGACATTTTCAAGTAAGTTAGCCTGCTGAGGTCTCTTTTGTTAAGTTCCAAGCAGAGCCAATGATTGGATTCAATGTGAACTTCCATAAAAGAATCCAGAAGGTTGGTGCCAGTGCTTTTTTAGTATCTCTGGCAAATCTTGTGTTCCAGACTGCTCATGTGTCCAGAGGTAAAACTGAATCACCAGCTCTGAGCTGACATCCCTGAAGCCCAGCTGAGCTGACAGACCTTAGGCTTTTCACTTCCTCTGTAGCAGGTGGATTTTACTGTCAGCACATGGAAATACCTGCAATATGTCATGCCTAGCTCATTCCTGTCTTATTCGTATTGCTTATTCTCTGGAGCACAGTTCTAGTGTCAACTTCTTTCTTTTATTCTAGATATTTGAGGATATCAGATACACAAGATGCCAGACTAGGTGGCCCATAGTTCCTTTTATGGAAAAATGAGACCCAGTAGGATCATTATTATAAAGCAACAAGCAGTTTGAAAGCAGCAGGAGCTGACAGTAACTCATGGGCAAAGCTATGACCTGTACCTTTGTGGCCTTTGCAGTAGCTTATATGACGCTGATAGGAGTGGCACGGCTGGGCACTACAGTGACTGTGCATCACTAGAAAAACAATAAGCAAAACCTTCTGCAAGTCTGCCCCTCAGCACCCAGATCTCCTTGGATCCTTGCAGTGATTCATTCTGACTCCAAACTCACCAGACAGCCCAGTGAGTCCTTCACAGGACCAGCAGGTACTTCAGCTGGTGTCTCTGGGGACTGCTGCTCTTCTGGGCGCTGGCTGTGTGCAGGTTTGAGTCCCGGCTGACATCAGGGCATGCAGGATCATGTCTTTTCTCCTTGGAAACAGTGGGTTTTCCACTGTAAAAATATTAAAAGCAACTTGTTCATTTAATTAAAGTTGGTTTGAAAGGTTCAGAAGCGAAGTAATATTTTTAATTGGATTTTCTTGTTGGTACAAAAATAGAATAGGAAGTAACTAGAAGATTAAGTCCAACTGTCTCATTTTACTGAAAAAATGTATAGCAAGTGGAAGCTAGTGCATTTTTAAATGTCATCACATACATTTGCTTAAACCTTCAGTCTTTCGCATTGTGCAAGTGATCTTTTAAACTCTGTGAGTCTCTAATGCTGGAAGGGACTCAGCTCTTGGCAGGTGGCATAACTGCTTATGTCCTGCTGGCTGGGTTTGTCGCAGCTGCTGAGCACTTCTGTCCTCTTATAACAATCAAACTTCCATTTCCCTTCTGTCAGGCACTCTGGTTTTTTCCATGAAGGCATATGAGGTCAGGGCTCTGCCAAAAACATGGTAAGGGGAACAACTTACATGTGAGGTAACCATGTCCAGCTTCATAAGAAGTGTTCTTGACCTTACTCCAGGCTCAGGAAGGATGCCATAAACTTCCCTATGGTGTATTTAAGATGTCACAGTAGTTAACCTGGGTCAACCAGTGCATTTGGAGTATAAAGGCAGAGAGAGCTTAACTGGAGCTTTAATCAGCAGCCACACAGCAGTTATGTTCTGAAGACTGAAGTTTAAAGGAGATGATTCTGAGGGCCTATCCTTATTTTCTAGTGGGCTTGGCATTTAGTGACACTTCTTTTCCCTCCAAGCAGCCTAAAAGCATGCAGGAAAACACAGGAATGGGACAGAGCAATGTGCTGCCCAGTGCTGCGTGGGGAGGGGGCTGGCTGTGGGGGGGCCTCACCACCAGCTCCTGCCCCATCTCTATCTTTTCAGTTCCTGGATGTAGAGTTAAACAAACTGTTACAATGATAACACGTTTGACCTTTAAGCAACCTAGTTGATGTGGTGGTGAAACCCAGTGTGTACAGTGTGTCACCGGTGGTAGAGTACAACCCAACCAACAATGCCAACCCCCCTGTTCACCAGACACTTGTACACAAAGACCTCTTTCTCCATCATCTGAAAGCTTCTGGTGGTCATTTAGACAGATGATGATTATATAACCTTTTAAAGGACAAGCAATTAATGTGAGCTTCTCAGGTTTGGGGAATTCTTTATATATAGTGTTCAGTAACACCGATTGAGAGTCTAGGCAGCTTTTAGGTGACTTGCACCTGTGGTGACAGCTGGGAAATAAACAACTTGCAAGTATGAAATGTTTCCTCCAGATTCTGTCGATCTGCCACCAGCGCAGTCCTCATCGGAAAACATCGAGTGAAACAGTGCATGTGAGGGCTTTATCTGACAGCCTTGTTTTCTCCTCCCTTGCTCATTGAATGAGTCTACCTAATGTCAGACCCAATAAAGCCAGCAGCTGGCTACAAGAAACAAACAGACCCTCGTTAAGGGAGGCCCCTCATGTTGCTTTTGTTTGTGCTCATCTGCTTTACGGGAATGGACAAGAAAAGCATGAATATTTAAAGCAATTTGTTGTGCCTGGGAACCACCTGAACACAGTTCTGCTGTGTCCCCCTCTTCCTCAAAAAGGAAATCTCAAATGCCATTGACCATTCTGCTCCATTCAGACAGACATTTGCTGTAGCTGAAACAGATTAGAATGACAGATTCCTTGCTGGTTGTTGATTTTAATGTGCAAATGCTGTCCTCTATTAAAATAGCTGAAAAGATGATTTGAGAGCTGTGTGGTTTAGTGGTTTCTGTCCAACATCCTCACACCCAGCAGAGACTTGCCCTGTGGTTTCTCTCCCTAGCAGCGTGCTCTCCACAAGTTGCATTTGGATGCCAGCCTTCTGCAGGTTTGGCAGCAGCTTGACATTGGGCACA
Source organism: Nestor notabilis (assembly GCF_000696875.1). Classification (NCBI taxonomy): domain Eukaryota; kingdom Metazoa; phylum Chordata; class Aves; order Psittaciformes; family Psittacidae; genus Nestor; species Nestor notabilis. Next base: position 35,652 of record NW_009922282.1, on the reverse strand, counting down.
AAGTGCAAAGCTCCTGGCTATGGTCAGAGAAACACACAGGCAGATCAGAGCTACTGCAGTATGGCAGAAGATGTAGTCAGCTTGTGCCTCTTTATGTATTAAAGCTCTCTAGAGTCTCTGTATCAGCCAAAATTGAAGATCTTACTTTTGTGTAGATGCATCAGAAGAACGCAAGCAATGCACCTTCTGTATGGCAGCAGCAGGAGATGGGTGGCCAGTGGTGAATGAGACTTGCTGCAGTTCAGGCTGTTGCTCCATATCATGTTCATGGGGAGACTGACCTGGCATTCCCTGTAGAAAATGTAGCAGATGGGGTTTGCACTGCTGTTGCTCAGGCTTGGGAGAGCCAAGGAACAGATTGGAATAGGAAAGATACGAAGATGCGTGCTTAAGAGACTGTAAGAATAGTGTCAATCCTTTTTCTACATTATTTATTTTTCAACTCTTTCTGCACAAAGTTTTCACTCTGAAAAGTGGAAGGGAAGAAGCTGATTCCTAAAATACTCAGATTGAGAAGGTGGGATACTGTACTTGTGTTCCTTGGCATATATTACATTTACAGTCAAAATCCCAAAGGACTTCAACACAACCCTTGTAATGGAAGGGATGCAGGACCAAACCCTGTCTTTTTGCAAAAGCTATGATGTAGAAAAATAAAACCCCATCTTGGAGATAGGAAATAGGAGTGCATGACCTCCTGAGCTTCTCTGCAGCTGTACTCTCCCTTTCCCTTACGACTGAGGATCTGGGAATTGTGCTGTGTAGTTCCCATGAGCACTCCCTCTGATGAGAGTCTCTGCAAATCCCAGCAGAACCACATACTGGGATATGAATATCTCTTCACTATGAGATTTCCTCATTTTCTTGAGGACTCTCATTATTTTTAACATCCAAGAAAACAAAAGATACTCTGAGATTTTGGAGTTCAAGTATTCACATAACAAAAGGCTGTCTTCAAATGGGTGGGGAAGATGTTTTTATTGTAGGCAAACTGTGACCTTCTCTGGGATTGCAGAGCACATTGTGGGGAGGTGTCCTGAGGTTTCCTTAACTATCCTTATGTACGTGTAGTTACGTGTATTTTGCAGTGTCTTTTAAGGTGCAGAATAGGTTCTAAGGGTTGGCTTAACCATTTCATTAACTCAGTCTATGCCTTTAGCTGTTCTACAATGTCTTTGATTCCCTTGAAGCTTAAAGTCTGTGTATATGCTAGAAGAAATCAGTGTATGTTCTCAGTGTCAAATGAAGTGCATATGGAAAATTGCTAAGACACTGTGTGGAGAAGAGAAGGCAAGAAATACATGTGTGTCTACCTCACGCTCACTGAAAGCCCATTTGGCAGGTTTTCTGAGTAGAAGCTAGCAGTGGAGGGATAATTTCATGTATTCTCAGGCTCTTCTCTGGTCCACTGATGCAGTCACTCTGTTGTAGAAGGTCATTAGGTTGGTCAGGCAGGACTTGCCCTTGATGAAGCCCTGCTGGCTGTCCTGATCTATCTCCCTGTCCTCCGTGTGCCTTAGCATAGCTCCTAGAAGGGTCTGTTCCATGGTCTTCCCAGGCACAGAGGTGAGGCTGACAGGTCAGTAGTTCACAGGGTCCTCCTTTCTACCCTTTTTTAAGACGACTGGAAAAAGGGAACCATTGCACCCACCAGGGACCTCACCTGACTGCCATGACTTCTCAGATATCACGGGAAGTGGACTGGCAATGACATCAGTCAATTCTCTAGGACTCTGGGATACATCTTGTCATGTCCCATGGACTTATGTATGTAAATCTGGGAAGTCTGTTAAACCAGGGAAGAGGTTTCTCTGCTCCCAGTGCTGGTTCTGAGCAACCAACCATCATTCACAAAGCTCCAGCCCAGTGCACGTACTGTGGGGGGAAGATGTCAGAGCATCAAGGGAAGCTTGATTCAAGGCCCAAACCCATGAGAAATTGCAAAAGCCAAAACCTTTATGAAGATTTATTTAGAAAAAACATGATGTTGGGGAGTCACTGTTACATAGCGTGGTAATTCTCTTCCTCTTGAGTAATATGCACCACACCATGCGCATGCAATCACTTTTGTTCCAGAGATAGCATCTTCATCTAGAGTTATACATGTACACATATGATCCTCAGTGCACACATCGTTCACATATATGTTAGGACACGTACGAAGTTGAGATTTTTCCATGAAAAAAATATAAAAAATACAAACCAAAGTGAAGCTGTCAACACGAGAAGCAATGTGCGAAACCAGACAAAGTTACTCCTGAATGTTTGCTTCAGAAAAAAGGACTCTTCTGTCCCTGTTCTCCATTCAGTACTGAGAATAGGAAGTAGAATTTAAAATAGTCACATCCCAACCCCCTTCGTGTTAGTTGCAGAGATTTTTACCCAGTTAAATGGTATTATATGTATATTAATACGAAAATCTGCCTTCAAGCATCACCACCGTGTGCTGCTGTTGTACTGAACAGATCTTTATGTTGTTGCAATATTTGACTTGTGATGCTCAAGCCCAGGTGACAGCCAAGCCCTTGTGTGGAGTGCACACAAGAGGCAGGACAGAGGTGTCACTGAGCCCCTCAGCAGGGGCTGGCAGCAGCTCCCTGGAAAAAACGGCCAGGGATGAGGAATTCTCCTCATGTGTGCTGGAAAGAGCCAGACCTCCCAGGTCCCCGCCATGGGGGCACAGCTCCGGGCACTGTCTGCTAGTGCGTGGTGGGGCTGGTGTTTGAATGGATACTCCCGAGTGCCTGAGGAATCCTCCCTGCAGAGGAAACATGGAGAGCTCCCAGGGCCTTCCCCAGCCAGGTACCTTGGTCCATGGTGCAAACTGTGGCTGATGTGGATGGAGCCACCTGACTATATAACCACTGTGTGGCTCTGAGCAAAGCTATACCGGATGATGCGCTGCAGACATCATGGAGCAGCCAGACCATTCCATCCTTGTAAAACTGCTGCATGCAAATACCGACACTTTAAATAGCAATTAAGACTAGTATGGATTGCACTTGTTTCCCTTAAACACTTCCATGTACCACCCTTTAAAAAAAAAGTTACAGTAAAAAAAAAAAAAACTACAAAATACACTTAAGAAAATTAATATTTGGGATTCCCTTGGTTGGATCAAAGGAAAAGAAGAAAATAGGGGCAGTGCGAGTCTAATCACTGAAGTCTGTTAGTAACCATAATCTTTTTCCTATCCATGAGACTTTGTGCTGCAAAGCCCAGTATTCCCCTGGTAATCCACACTGTTTTTAAGGACTGTGTTTTTAAGCCCATGCAGAGTTATGACTATGTTACAGAACTCGAGGGTTTTTTTAATGGGATATCAAAGTTTTTCACAACAAATCTTGCATGGATCCAGGAAAATCTCAGCAATACTCCCTGCTGCGTTATGTTTTCTACTTGCAAAGCAAAGGTTTCAGCCTTATTCTGAGGAAGGGAAGGAATGGTGGCAATTGTAAAGACTTGAAGTTCTCTAGGGAGGTAAACTGTGGATACTGCTCTTTACATCCCAGCTCAGTAGACTACTTAAAATAGTTTGGTAAAGTGAGACTTAAGTGTATGTTATTCAGTTTGGACCCCAGTGTGAGGACCAGTATTTAACAGTGAGTTAGAGCGTTGCCTTGGACCTACTCATTTCCATTATAAAAGGCACAGAGGGGAGGGTTCAACCTGTCAGCTTGCACCCCAGCTCTGGTCATGAAGCCAGGACTCAGGGAAGTATGTCAAATGTGTACCAACTGCTCCTGGGGATCCCCTGGGTTCTAATGCCTGGATGCCCAGCTGCACAGTGGCTCACAGCTCTCCCCCCGGGGCAGGAGTATGCTGCAGTGACCAGGACCTCCAGCATTAACCCCTCACCCGGGAGAAGGAAGCAGTGCTTCATCCCTGTTGTCCCCAAGGAGTTCCCAGAGGAGAGGCTAGTGTTTCCCAGGTAGCAGCACTAGTCCCAGGTGCATTTCTGCAGCCTTCTGAAAGCATTATGTCTGACACACCTAACTCAAGCCTCCCTTAGCTCTTGCAGCATGCATATATGTAAGCAAAATGAACCTCTGGCTGTTAGTCAGAGACAACTGTTGGCAGTGATAAAACAGTGGTAGAAGAATAGTTTTAGACTGTAAAATACACGAAATGAAACATCAGGCTGAATTCTTACTAAAAGGTTGATGCTTTTGAGCACTGGGGTTAGCTGCTGCTTCAAGAGTGCTTTCCACTGGGTTAAGATCATGTCCAAGCATCTGAGTTAAGGCCCTGATTTAGCAAAGCATTTGTGCATGTGCTTAAATCTGCCTTTATTCAGGTAAGCACTGATGCGTAAGTGCTTTGTGATACCTAAGTGCTTTGTGATAAAGGGACAAACCTGAACTGGAGCCTATGAATGTAAGTTATGTAGCTGTCACAACTACCCTTTTGATGTGTTTGTTTTTTCTGGGCAGCACAGCTGCTTTCCTGGATTAACTATTTAATTAATCTTCATCTAAAAGGTCCTGAGAACAGTTCTATAATACTAACAAATGTACATAAATACTAGAACTAAAAGAAGTCCAACACATGGCTCAAGGCAAAACAAATATTGCTCAGAATACTTGTTTAGATTAAGATTAATAGCTGTAAACTGTGCATTCTAGTAGCAAATAAAAATCTGTTGGTCTATAAAAACCAAAACATTCAAAATCTATAGGATTGGCAGCACTACTATTACTTTACAATGTGGAGTAAGGATAACAAATAACATTGCAAAATGATCCACCTAACCTAAGCTTATGTAAACAAGTAGGCTTTGACAATGTTTATATGTCTAGGCATGATCCTGCACTTGGACGTGGATGGGTGAAGACCCAACAAGGTAGAAGGGTGCTGTTCCAGTTGCCCAGATCCTGCTGCAGGAGAGAGGCTCAAGGGTGTGATCCCACAAACCTGTACTGGCTTTACTAGTTCTACTCCTCAGAGCATCCCATTGCAGGATTCAGGACTATACACAAAGGATTATTCACAAACATAAGGCATTGCAGAACTTGGCCCTAAAATTTCTATCTTCAGCAGAGAATTCCTTATCATACACAAGATCGTATTTTAATATATCAAAAGGTGTCTAAAATAAGGGTCAGAATCACCTTGTGTTATGCTTAGTAACACAGTTAAGATTCTGCATATTGGCTTCAGATATTGCAAAACATTTTGTTTTTTTCCCATAAAAATCAAACCAACTGTGATTCTTCCTCATAAAAACTAAATTAACCTTGAAAGTTAAAAATGAGCAGGCTGTGTTTTCAAGGTTAAAAGCAGACATTAACAGAAATGAGTAACTCCCATTATAAACTCCCTTCTGACCAGTGAGCACTCTGAGATTGCGGTTGTTGGTGGCCTCCAGTCTTGCCTTGCATCCTCTATGGCGTGGCTACTGCCGCTCTGCTTCCACCCGCTTTTTACGAACTAGACCAATAAAACAAGACAAGACCAGTCATTATTGCTTTCCCAATTGCCTAAGGACTCTTCCCACTTACACACTCCCTTCCCAGTACCATGAATAGGAAGGATGAAGCTTCTAAGAAATACTCAGCAGGATTATGTCCGTAAATGCTGTAATTAACAGATCTCAATGCTAAACAAAGCATTTGTATCTAAATTGCAGTTTTCTACATCACAGACTGTAGAATTTCACCAAGTGTTCATATCAACACATTTTCTATAAAAATTAGATTCTGAACTGAAGGTTTTAGATGATGATGAAATCGCCATTTCCAGTGCTTCCTCCCAATGATTCCATTTAGATTTTTGTTATAGTTTTATTGTTCTTTTAAAAGCCACTGTGTTCCAACTAAGTTGATAGTTGTCTGCTCTAATCTATGGCAGTGCTCTGGATTATTTAAGCATTAGGCATCACAAGTAAGTAACACTTCTAATTTGTGATTATAGGTGAGCAACAATCATATCCTTTTAGAAAATAATTTGAAGTACTTTTAAGTACTGATATCAGTGAGTATTGGCAACAAGAAAAACAACATATTGGACCTTAAATTATCTGTTTAAACTTCACTTGCTCTGACTGCATCAACCATCTGATAGTAAGTTAATTAACAATTAACTCCAGATTCTCACTAGAAACCAAGTAGGTTGAAGTTGCCATTTAGCAAAGCAGACAGTGATGAGCTTTGTGTTATGGGCAGGATTATTTTGACAAGCAGCCCCATGTGAACTTTTACAGCACTTAAAATACATTACAGCTGGTATAGAGCAGGTCTAGTTGGGCGGCATTTGCTACTCCATGCCCTAGTAAAAATGTATTGAATCTTCTCTGACTTGGCCAGAAAAGATAAGTCAGGTTCTCCTGCTTGTGTGATACAAAATTTGGTGTTACATCAAACTGTCATGTCCTATTTCTGATATTGAATTGCTCAAGTACAGAACAAAAGCAGTAAAACTGGATGAATGAAT
>NW_009922282.1:0-29189 GCF_000696875.1 Nestor notabilis | reverse complement strand
TTCCCTACAGAAAGTCAATAACAACAATATATTACTACAAACATCCCATTACTTTACTATCGGATGGTTTATCTCATAGTGCTTTCTTGACAAACAGACTGCGTTATTCCAAAACCTACAGTGTAGCATTAGTCATTTCTGTCTGCTTTCAGTGTTTTCATTGCTTCATTTATTTTATTTTATTGAATTCTTTTAGGTATTCTGTCCTACTAAATCTTGAAAAAACCCATCCAATACAAAAGCAGGACAGATGTCTAATGGCATCTGCTTAAATAGTGAAAAAAGTTCTTTCTCTCTTTCTTGTTGGGATGTTTCAAATACCATTCCAGAACGTTAATAGTTTCAGGACAAATAGTATATAATTGGAATCTTAGATATTGCTAAAAATTAAAACTGAAAAAAAATTAATTAAAAGTATGTGTAAAAGAAATGGGGTTTAGCTCAACTTTTATCTCAGTTTTCAGAGACATAAACCCAAGCTGAAGCCAGCAAAGGCATCATGGTTTGACACCACACTTTGAAGTGGAAGTGATTAAAACCACATAGGTTTTTTTCCCCCTTCTTATTCTAAACTACTCCTGCCTTGTCATCTCCTCCCTATTCCATGTGTTGAGCACACAAGGCAGAGCATGTCATGCTCAGGTAAAACTTGCAAAACTTCATTGTCTTTGCCTGCACTTGGTCACGCAGGCAGGGGAGTCTTTTTTTGTTCCATTGGGTGAGCAGGCTTGGTTTGTCATGGGCAGGGCAAAGAAGCAATGACTGCTGTGTTCACTGAACAAACAGGATGGGCTTCGCTTTCTACTTACTGGACAGAACAGCTGACAGGGCAGCTGGTAATCCAGGGTACTCCATGGGAAAGACTGAAGTAACTCTCCTTCCGAGAAGGGGTAGGAGAAGAATAATAGTAGCTTTTAATCACAGTGAGAGCTTTTCCGTTGTCTATGCTAGAGTCCATGGAGCTATGCATCACCCCTCATGTACAGCAGATAGAATGTTGTAGAGGTGACAATCTTATGTACAGACAGGAAGAATTGTATCTAGGAAGGTCAGGGCTTGGCTCACATAAACAAATTATGAGTAGATTTAGTAGCATCTTACCCAGATCGTTGTTTTTAGTGATAGCTGCTGCTACTCTGGTTCTTGGACCTTGCTTTGTGAACTGGTATCCAAACTTGAGAATCCTGGAGTTCTCCTCCAGCATCTTGGCAATCTCCATCTCTACAGCTGTCCCCAGCTGCTGCCTCTGTTGGTGATGTGGTGAAACGTCCCCAGAAGAAAAGAAAATACTTGTTTTCACATGAGAGAGAAATAAGTTGTTATATTTCAGTACTGTGCTGCAAACTACAAAGAGAATCCCATCCCCAGAGATTTTTCTCTGGGTTTTATATTTGGCTTTGACCAGTTTTATTTAGAAGTTTTCCACTGTCTGGCTGCATAGACATGGGACATGAGCTGCAGAATGACTGAGTCACAGAGGCTGCCTTCACCTTGCTAGAGCCCTCTAAGACAACCCTCTTGGAATCCATATAGAAGGGAAACAAAAGTGGATTCACTCAATGTTCTCTCTTTACCTGGTTGTCAATTTTAATCTCTGTCAGGGATTCATTCTCTTTCAGTGCATCAATCAGTGCCAAAATGCCCGTCCCGGTGATGAAGTTGGATTCTACATTCAGACTCTTCAGTGTTTTGTTCACTTTCAACATATCTGCAAATGCCTGAGGGGTCAAAAAAAGAGAGTATGAAATAATGTCTTGAGAGTTTCAGGAAATAACAAGGAATTTGCAAAACATAGTACCTACAAAGAAATAAAACATAAATAGTCTTAGAAGAATGTAGAGGTAGATCAGAAGAGATTACGCTTCTACTTTGCATAGTCACAGAGAAATTCTGTGAGGGGAAAATGAAGAATACATCCTAAAGCAGGGTTTTTTTTTTCCAAGCAGTGTTTAACTTACAATAGCTACAGGGTCATTGCTTCGAGTAGCTGCAAGGCTGAATGTCTTCACATGCGTGTTGCTTTCCAAAGCTTTTGCAAATTCCTTCAGTGTTGGAATAGGAATATTCTACATTAAGAAGACAAATCCAGTAATTAGGAAAGCCAGTGACATCGCTAGACACTGATATTAATTACTATCAAACTGATTGATAGCCACAGTCCATGCAGTTTAAACATCCCTGATACTTTGAAGGGTAACTTAGAACAGACAAAGTGTCCTCTGTTCATAGAGGACTTCAGAGACCCGTGGGACGCCTGCGCCAGGATGCGATGTCAGTGCTGCCTTTAACTGGGTCAGGCCAACACAAGCATGTGACTGATCTCTGTTGCTGTTGGTTGTTTAGTCTCCTCATGCCAGCTCCTCCTCCATTTGCATGGGTGGGCTAATTGAATTTGGCTGGTGATGATTACATAGTGCCCATGAGAGATCTTGCTTTACAGTCTACTAAAGAAAGGCATCCAGAGTCACCCCTTGGGCTTTTAATTGGCATCTAATTCAGTATCAGGCATTGGCGACCTTGAAACCTCTACAACAGTTCCCTCCATACCCCTTTCCTGTGTGTCCTGCTTTTTCTGAAGAGTAAAGAGAGACAAAATTTGAAGATAAAAGGCAAGGGCTTTGTAAATGTCTGAATAAACTCTCCTATGAATGACATATATGAAACCACAGCACCTACCTTTATGTTGTTGAGATTAATTTCTATGAGACTAGGATCATTTGCTTTTATCCTTTGTAAACTTGCTTCCACGTTGGTTGGATTAGGTGGCTCCTCAAAGATGGGCTTGACCTTTTCACCTTTCACCACATCTGCAACACAAGATCTCATGAAATGTTGATGTGAGGATCAGGCATTGTCAGTGACAGTCTGACTTTCCAATTCCTATTTAGGTTTGTAATGTGGCATTCAAGAAACGGTTTATATGAACAAAAAAACTTGGAAACAGGAGTATTAGCCCTGTTATCCCTGCCATGCCCTTTGCACCTTCTGTGCACCCAGAAGCACGTCACTGGAGGCTGTGGTTACAGAGGCTGGGCAGTACTGTCATGGGCAAATTCCTCCTTTATGTACAAAAGTCACAGTACAATAAAATTGAGCCAAAGCATCTTAAATATGGGATGATATACACTGCAATACACTGCTGCTTTGTTCTTCGTAAAGGAAGGCGTGCTCAGAACTTGCCCATTACATTAGTGAGAAAATGTCCCTATACCTATGAATAGGCTGTACCAACAGAAAGAAACATGAGGAGGAGGCCCCTCACTTTCCTTCTCTTGGCTGATGCTATCGGTCTTGCATTTCAGTTCCATTAACTCTTGTAAAATTGCAACATCTGCACTTTCTAAATAATAAAACTATCAAGGCATGAAAAGCAAGTCTGTCTGCCAGCACCATGATTTATGAAGTCTTTGAGCATTCATGCTCCAAGGAGATAGAGATTTTAATGCTGGAAGCTATGGGCTATAAATATTCTTAGAGATTCATACAAATCATAGGTTAGAACACAATTAGTACTTCTAATTCCCATGCATGTAGTTTCAGAGATTAATTTATAATCCCACCAAGAAATACATTACTGACCACAAGTATGTTTAAACCCTTTTATGTTGCAGACAGTGAGTGATTTTGAAGATGTGCTCAAGTCTCAATGTAACTTCATGTTGCTGTTCAGCGCAATGGGTAAAGTTCATGCCATGTCACAGGCCAAAAGAAAACCAAATATTTTTTTAGAACTCATATGCTTACTAGAGATGAAGTCATACACAAACCTTGAGCTGGTTTTCACTCTGCTCCCTTGAGCCCTGAACTAAGTCCCTGAGAGACCTCACGTATCCCTAAATAACACTCCAGCCTTCCTAGGGAGTAGGTACGATGAATATAGTGGATTCACCTTGGATGCAAAGGTGGAAAGTAAACAAAAAACAGCAAAGCATGTTTTGCACTAGGAGTAACATCATGCCAAGCTGGGAGCTGGAGAGAGAGTTGCACCCTGTCCTCAGGTTAGGCATCACAGTCTACTCAGTCTGGAGTCAGCAGCATCTTTCATTTTCTATGTCTTGTTGCTTCTCATGAGTTATATCTTGTTTCTTTAATCATGGTGCTATTTTGCCACATTGATGGGCAGCTTTTGAGATGTCTCCCTCTTTTACTGAAGCATTTTACTTGGCTAAGGAAAGGTCTTGCTTTTGGACCAAAGAATACAGTGATGTGATTGTGATTTTCTGGTTCTTAGCTGTGTGATTGGAGCACAGTTCAGCTGATTCACATAGCTGACATTTTGACTCAGTACAACAAAAATGTTCTGAAATCTGTGTAATGCTTGTAGTTGCCTATTATGAGATAGATGGCAGCTCGCACAGGCCCTGTTAGGCAGGCTTGCAGAGCAGTCTTAATCCTGAGAAAAATGAAGTGACATGGTGTCCTGTCTACTTTCTCACCTCCCCTTTAGTAATGAAGCATGGAAATAAAAGTCCTTGTTAAAGATAGCTGCTGTTCTCATGGCCTTAGAAGAAGGAAACACTTCTTGAGTAGTTTCCCTAGAAAAGGGAATTCCACAATTTTGTCTTAAAAAGCAAAGCTTAGCTCTCTTGATATCCCGGAGCTTGGAGGTGATGAGCTCCTGATCAAGACTTGGCAGTGCTCAAGAAAAACTTGCAATTCCCATTTCTCTCCCTATCCAGCCTCCTGTTGGTTGCTGAGCTAAGATCTGATTCAGCAAAGGTCTGTTTATCGTGCAAGCATTTCCAGATTTGTTTAGTAACTACAGCTGTTTCTGTAGGGGGGATTTCCTGAACAGTAATGCTTCCCATGTACGTAACAGGCAAAAAACCCACAGGCTTAAACACACTGCCACAGGGCAAAGGTGGGAGGTAGTAGATCAGAGAAAGTAGCCAGGGCAGGAGCACATCTATGTGGTTGTTGGTTCCTTGTGAATGCAGCTTGATGTGACTCTAGTCACGAATGTGACTCTGTGGCAGGGATTCTGACACACTTGAGCCCCATGATTACAAGTCATTCTTCAGTTGAGCAAATGTGCTTGGGGTGAGATGGCCTGGCCTGTGCTGTGGCCACCTATTAGCTACAGCTCACTGTGTTTTCTGTCTGCTATCTAAACTGAAGTGGAATGAGAACATGTATGTCTTAGCTTCTTAAACACTCCCATCCTTTCAAGCACCTCTGCAGAGCCAGATGTTGCTCTCTAAGTAAACAAAGCTCTTTAGGAATGATTTATTTGCATAGTACTGTTGTCATTATAGATAATTAATTTTAAGATTGTATTTACTTTAAAGAGCTACCCCTCATGAATAATTAGATCAATCAAGCTAACGCCCAGTTACATTACACTAAATTAGACCAATACACCCAACCTCTAGATGTAGAAGCCTCTAAACATGAAATACGGCCCACAAGAGAAATCAGCTTGCTTACTTCTCACAGTTCCTTTTCCATCTTTACTGCGGGCTCCTCCTTCATCAAATTTTGGGTTGTTGACCATGTTGTGCACTCCAAGAACAGCTAAAATGTGTAAATACCAGCAACACGATACAATGTTAATGGCAGGAACAAAGACTGCAGAAAAATATCTGCTACAAATGCTAGTTTAGGTGCTGAAACAAAACCCCTTTATAAAATATTCACTCTGAGTCATGCTCACTTGTAGGGATGGTCTTTAGAGGTCTAAGTACTGGACATACAGACATTTTTAACATAGATTCTTGAGCAATTGAATCAATGCAGTATGCATATCGCAGAAATGCCAGCTGGAAAGAACCACTGTGGGTCATCTTGTCCAGTGCAGGAATGTTGCCAACATTAATGAGGTCAGCCATGGCTTTGTCTAGCTGGATCCTGAAAACACCCAGGGAGGGAAATCCACAAACTCTTTGGGTTACTTGTTTCAGTGCTATACTCCGAATCGTTCCTGTTTTCCTAATATACAACCTGAACCTCTTACTGCTTTCTGTCGTTTGTTTGGCACATCCAGGAAGAATTTGTACATGCTTGAACTTCTATAGTGTCAGAAAATAAATTGTGCTGTGTTTGCTGATACTTCTCCCAAAAATCATCTAATTGGATGTTATTCTATAGGATCATGTATTAATTAAAAGTTAATAACCCTGTGTAGGTTTTTACTTTTGTCATCAGTTTATTCTTATGGAAAAGTGAAACAGCAGGTGCTTGAGAGCTGATCATGAGACACTCCTGGTGGCAGGTTAGGCAGAGAAGAAGTGGACGTGTAGGGGCATCATACCTATACATTTTCTAACCTGCAAGGTCATAGAGCTCAGTATCTGAAGCACTGGCCAGGGCTTCTTCTAGTTCCGGATCCAGCGTCACTTTCTCTTCTGTGCGGGTTTCTATGGGCTTTTCTTTAGGGATAAATATTTTTCCTAAGAGAAGAAAAAAGCCAAAATGAGTAATGAACTATTGGAACAACTCCTCTGCCTCCTGGCAGTGGTGAGAATAGGTCTGTGACAGCGCAAATACCTGTTTTCCTCTTTCTTACATGATGCTTGTCTTCCACAATAGAGTCTTACTAAGAGTCTAAAAATAAAAGGTGCAAGCCTCTGCTCTATACTGGTGATTATTAATGTGGAAGCAAATTCCCTAAGATAAATCCCCAGGAGCAGTCACAGCTGGGACTTTTCTGAAGTTCCTTTGGCCTTCAACAGGCAGAATCAGGTCTACACAAAAAGCTTGCACAAATTTCATCCTTACAGTTAAATGAGGCACTAAAAGCAGTTAAAACCATCCTACTGCGAGAATCTTTCAGTTTACCAAATTCCACGCAACAACCTGAAAGCTCAGTAAACCTGTTCTCTTCCAGTAATGGAATTTAATTCCCACCCTCTCCATGAGTATTTCCCCTCTGCATCTCTCAGTGATCATTCACATAAATAGCCTTATCCTGAAAAGCGCAGGCCTGAAAAGTCTGAACTGAGTTGAACCAAATGTTCCCCAAGAAAACTCCTGACCTCTTTGTCCCTCTGTGTATACTGCTGTTACATTGGGGTCAGCAGGTGTGTGTTTCCATGCAGTATTCCCCCAAGACTGAGATCATGGTTCCTTCTGCTGAAATGAGAACATTGTAGGATAAATCCAGAAACAACAAAAAAGGTTCCACTTTAGCCTGCTATTGTAGTTAACCCCAGCAGCGTGATGATGTAACTGCAAACACTTGGAGCAAGGCCCTTTACATCAGAGCTAGGGCTGCGCTTCAGTCACCAGCGCTGCTGGGGCTTTTCTCCCACTCAGCACTTTCCTGTACCAAACCCATATTAGTAATACAGTAGATGATGCCACATGCAACAGATGGTGTCATTGTTCTGACAGTTCTGTGAATTCCCATGTTCTACTCTCTCCTGTGGAGCAGTTCTCCTCACCTTGTCCCTAACAACTCCTCAAGCAGGCTTTAGTTAATCCCATTGTAATGAAGCTGGGATGACCTTTGGATGCAGGTGGCTTTGGCCCACTGACAACTGTAAATTGTCTTCTTGTGCAGCTTTGTACACTCTAAATGTAATGCTTGAAGCATATCCTGTGGCTTTCTGAAATCTCTCTAAAACAGTTTAATTTTGACTGTATTAGTGATGTCATTTTGTTGCCGTTAATAAACGTAGTTCTGATATTTAGTGTTGAATTACAGATGCTTTGCCTCTGGTTTTTCAACACTGTCATCCTTTTGTGGCTAAATTTTTCCCCACCATGGTCCAAAGTATCAGTTTCATGTAGGTAATACCCAATTCATTTATCTCATTATCTACAGCAATTTTTAGGTTGTCAGCTTCCATAACTGAGGTCATTGAATAAGCTTCCAAAAATAAATTAATGGAAATTTCTGGAATTCTGGCAAGATTTGAATTATTCACCTTAGAAATATTTGTACTAGTGGTAAATAATTTCTGAGTACAAAACTGGACAGAAGGTTATGCAGAACGACAGAAGTATCATATTATGATTCATTGTTCAGGAGATATTTTAAGTAAGTCATTTTTAAAAGGCTTCTAGAAGATAAAAGCCTTTGTGGACCAAAGGTAAGAATCATTTTAACTTTCTCCATGCAGTAGGTGATACGTATCAGAGGCAGTTATCCCAGCAGCATGAAACAAAAGTCAAGTGGAAATCTGGGGTGAGAAATACTTTTGAAGATAGATCAGTCATGTCCTCCGGATTTCATAACAGCACAGGCGCTAAGATTTCAGACTCTCTCTGTACTACCACCTAACCTGGAGTGTTGGATGGCAGTCCCAGACACCACTGACCAAGGCTTAACTTGATGCCAGCTTGACTGGTAAGGACAACACGTAAGGAAAAGAAGTCATTACTATGTTGGAAACCAGAAGACCAAAAAGAATCAGAATATCCGAGTAAGCAACCAATAGTGAGCAGCGCTGTCCATACAATATTTTCCTTTCTCATCACTGGTGGTTCCACATGAGTTTCAAGTAACCAGTAGGTTGTCTGAGATCTTGAGGGAATCCTACTTATCTTTATCCTGACTGATAATACTATCCCCTGACAGCTATACTCCACAGAGCCATAGCTTGCACAAAACCTCTCCGTCAGGCAGTAAGTGATTCTTCACAGACCCAAACCCCAGCCACGCTGTTAACAAACGCTGACAGAAATCTATACTTTCATACATAAGGGGACACAAGACCTTGAGTCTGGTGTAAACTGGTCACAATATGTAACAAATTTGGTCCTTCTCTATGGACACTGGACACGGGTAGAGCAAGTGTCTTGTGCAGCAAGAAATCCGGGGTAATGGAAACTAGTACAGGCTCATACTTTTTCTGTGCAGTTCACTTACATAGGAATACAATTTTTAAGCACTTGTTTCAGGCATATGTAGTTCCTGGACGGCAGCCCAAATCTGTTCAAGTGTGTATACGACCCCGATGATAGTTTCATTTAAAGCATTCTTGGCAAACGTTTTAGAAAAAAATTCTATTATTGGCTATCTGAACTATTTAAAGGGGAAAGGCCATGTCAAAGCTGGTAATATATATCTTCAATATATAGGGGCCTTGCTGGCATCCAGTGGCGTTTTTAAAATATTCTTTTTTCTGCTATCTACATAAGAACATTCTTTTGCATTATCCCACTGTGAAGAGATGCTGTAGCACAGCAGATAAAGGTTAGAAGAGTTTATGCATTTAGCATGTCATTAGTCCACCACCAGCAGAAGTGTATGTCTGTGTTTATAGACAGCTTCCAACCAGTTTTCCTTCATTATTTAAGGCCAGAATTTAAAGATTCAGGCAGTGCCTTCTAGTCCCACATCCATACATTGTAAATTTATTATAGAGTGCCATCATGGAATTCACTGCCAAAATAAAACATGGATTGTGGCTTGCTTGTTTCAGTGGTCCATCTTAAATTTAAAATGTATTATTTGGAAGAACCATTACAAGAACAGTGAAATAGTGATGTTTATTATTTTAAAGTGAGATTTATGATGAAAGGCTGCTGCTTTTGGTGCTGTTTATATTCATGCTGTATTTCAGAAGGTACTCTATTATAACATTAATTATGGTATTATTAATTGTGTTACATTTTGCCTCCACAACATGTTAATGTTCTGTGCTAAGTCTTAATACTAATAGTTTATCTTTCTATCAGTGAAAAACACAGTGATGAAAGTTATGTTTATACATATCATACTTGAGCTATGTCAGTGTTAACGGCACAAAGATAACCACATTTATGTACAAAAATAATGTATTCTGGTGTTCAACTGCAAAACAAAATTAAACTCCAGCAAAAAAAAAAAAAAAGTAAGCATTAAAATATCATTTTATTTTTATACATGCATAGAAACCCAAACTGTCTGGAATCCAAAGTGCCTTTTTCAACATGAAATTTTAAGCATAAATCAATGCCATTCTCCCCTTCTTTCAGTCAAACTGGGGTAAGTCCCTGGGGTTACCTGGAGGTGACTGAGGCGTCTTATTGTAACGCAGGGACTTTCTGACTCTAAATGCAGTGAGCAGAGATCTGTCCTGCCTCTGTCTACCACAGACCTATTCCTTTTCACACGCTGCAAAATTTCTGTTCAACTTGAAATATGATATGGTTCATGTTTTACTCAAAAGCAGCTCAGGGAAAAAAATCCATTGAAAACCAGAGAGAAGGATTCAATACAAAGGACTACAGAGAGACACAGAAGAGCACAGTGAGGTAAAAGGAAAAATTCTATGAAAAAAGGAAATATGCTTGGTACAGTCAGAAAACCCTGGATGTAATTTTGTCAGTTTGTGTCAGCAAGCTTTGATTTCCTGCATTGTGCAAATGACCCTATTAAAGCAATGTCAAAGTAAAGCAAGGAAATGAGCTGCATCCCTAACTTCATCTCCTTATACAGCAATAACTGCACAACCACATATGCACATCTTAGGAAACTGTATTAACTGAGCAGGGAACTCCTTCAAGTGCCTTTTCCTGAAGTAGGTTTATCTGTTTATTGTTATATAAGGAGAAAACGAAAAGGCATTTGAACATTTTGAGGATTTCACCATTTATAGTTCTCAGCATTTGGAACATCATTTCTGGTATGTCTTCTCTCTGCCTTCCTGCTTATGTCGTTACACATTGGTGAACAAATATAAATTTCCACCATTTTTATTTAGTATAAATACTTAGTATTTATACCCACCTTGTACAAGCCAAAACTCAACAAAGCACACAGCAATGGCAAATAAGCCATTTATACTTGTTGTAAAAATGTCCTTTTATGTAACATCAGCTTATTACTTGATTTTATAATATAAATGCATTTCCTGCCACAATTGTAAAACCATAATGTACTCTCTTTTCCTATAAAATGTAGCTCAGATTATTGTACTTTCAAGAAAATATGTGGTTACACTTATTGCTTCTTACTTTTCAATGAATCACTGACTACAGTGAATGCCTGTTTATTCTCAATTAGAGAACCCGACACTGACCTAAGGAGTGAAATCCAATAATCTTGGAAATCTGCCTTGCCTAAATCACAGGCACTTATTCAATTTTTCCGTTTTGCACTATTCTTCCCTTTTGAAGCTTGCTTAAACTCCTCCCTACAAGTACTCTATGAAAATGGAGCTCAATTAGTTCTTACCAGGAAAAAATGTGTATTATGAAGAATAAAATGAGCCAAGTTCAAACAAGTGTGAAACTGAAAGCTAATAGTAATTAAAATGTAATGTCATAATTGCTGCTGTACTCTTGGACTTGGGTCTACATATTCTATGCCTTAAAAATAATGATCATGGATAGGAAGGTGGCAAAGTTAAGCTTTCCAAAGTTCTTAAATCTGTTGTGCCTACACACAAAAAGGGACGTTAAATTGCACCAGCATCTTTGATCAGCGTGCTGTGTCTGCCACCTTAGCAATTCCCTTTAAAGAATTCTTCCAAAAAGTATACATTCTCAAATAAAAATAAACAAAAGCCAACCTATAATCTTTAAAACAGAAGCAAGCCCAGAATCTGACCAGACCCTGAAACAGATTATCACATTATCCCAACTGTTTCAGATCCCTGTAGTCCTACAGCAGTCCTCTGGATTACCACCTGGATTAACCTGCTTCACCAACAGAGCAGAAAGCTCTTATGTCTGATGTGGACTAGCAGCACGGGAGGAAGAGAGTCAAGTTGTGCCGCTGGGCTTCAGGTTCTCAGGCACATCAAAGAACCTTGAAACTTGGACCAGATGCCACACTAGTTATGTTCCTCTCTGGCACCTCTTCTCCTATCCCTTATAATCCTTCTTCATTGTCCTGCGCCTTCCGCACCTCCTGTGTCTCCTAGTTTTGCACACCTTTGAATCTTGACCCTTCCCACCACCTCTGTCCTCTCTTCCTTACCACTGTTCTCTTCTACAGCTCCTTTCCCCAGAGCTGCCGCATCTAGTCCTTCATCCTGAACATATTCATACAGCTCCCTGAACACCAATCCCTCCATCTCTGCACTAGCCTCTCTGCTGGCTGTTCACTCCTCTCCATTCTTTTGCAGTGCCCTTACGAAGTGAGGGAAGCACTGTGAGAGCAGGAGAGAGACTTCCTGCCCTTGGTTCTGGTGTGGCAGCGGCCTCTCAGATGAGCAATTCCAAAGAGCATCCTGCGCATCCCACACACCTTCCAGCTGGCCACACCAGGTCTCTGCGGGCGCTGCTGTGCTATCACGTGTGCTCTCTGCACATGCAGGCAGAAGCTCTGAGGACATGACTAATACTGACTGCAGGAGGGATATTTGGAGAACGCTATAACAAACTGGAGGTACAAGAAAACACAATATTTTGAAGATGCCAAATTAAAGTGTATTTCCCTGGGGATTCCAAAGGGCATACAGTTCAAGTCCCTTCTTCAAAGCATGGAGGCACTGCAGCTCATAAAAAACAGCTGGAAAGATTTACTTAAGATGGCTAAAACAATGTGTTTTCTCCTAATCTTGTTCTTGGGAACAGCCAAGTCCTTTTTGCTGACACTTCCCAAAAATTCAGCCTGAGGCAGGCTCTCAGCATGGGAAATCTTAGTGTGAACTGTGCAAATTTGGCAAAGTCATGAGCAACTAAAACAGGGTCTTTTATAAGCAAGCAGCAAAAGGCACTGGCTGGGGCATTACTATCAGCAACTGCAGCACCTTCAGTGCTTTGAGAGACAAATACCAATTCTAAATTTAAGCCTTGAAGAACAGGAAGAAGGTGGCAAAAATTTAAACAAACCATTTCAGCATTGGGGGGTGAAAAGATTGCCTTTGTCAAGCTGAGAAAGATACCCTGTCTCTAAGCTAAACCCTAACTTTTCTATATAAAGTTTGCTACAGAAACTGGAATTGGAACTCATTAGTATCTGCTCTAGTACTCTGACCTTCTGAAAACGACTGTCGTTATTACTAGTGCTGTGTATTGATACTCTGCTTGGCACAGCGCAACATGCAAGATAGATGGTCTCTGCCAGAGCAACTGGAAACAAGGCTTTGGCTGAAAGTTCTGTTTAATCATCCTTATTTTCTTCCTTTTCCATTTTATCAGTTGTCTAAAAATGTTAGCATTTAATCACATACAAGCGTATTCCCTTTCCAACCACAAATAATAATAGCCCAATCCACTGGAGTTTTTCCATGACTTTGATGAGAACTGGATCAGATCCAAAATGAAATGGTTTGGCAAGGAGTGGAAGACTTGTAGAAAACAGGGGTAGTGGTAAAGGGTTGAAACAACAATCCTTATAGCAATTAAAAATGGCATGGCTGACTTTTCATATCTAATATTTCACAACAACAGAACTTTTTGCAATTATGTTTCATTAGTATCATGTAGTTACAAGAACCACTGCAACAAAGCGGGAACAGAAATATTAATAGTTCATGTCTGTATTACAGTAGTACTCAGATCTTAATTGAGATCAGATGTGCATACTGCATTCAGTAAGAGAGAAAACATGCAGCACTGACATTGCTCTAATACTTCGTGTCTACACTGCCCCTTACTTTCTCCACCTCTTCTTTTTATTCCTGGACCTTTCATGAACTTGAAAATGATACAGGAAAGGCTTCTCGGTGATCGAAGTGTGATAACCAGCTCTTCCAGCTGATGTGTTAAATGCAGTGGGGCAGTCTAAGTAACTTCTGTAGTTCATCAGGCTCTATGTAAGGATTTCTAGAATATCTATCTTAAGTAGGAACTAATCCAAAAATACATAAAATAAACACTTACAAACTGCCAGTTGCTATGGCTACAGTTATCAGCCCTAACTCCCTATACCTCCAGAGCTCACTAATAACAGGGTTTCACTGAAATCTGAGAGCTGTCCTGTACAGGCTTAAAACCTCCTTTTGTACAGCAAATAATGTAGCATGTTAACGAGCTGAAATATGGCAGAACATATATAATCTAATGCATTCCATACGTTTGATTTGTTTTGCCAAACATCTCCAACTTCTCCAAACCATGATTACAATCAAAACCAAGGCAACTCCCTGCATGATCAGCCCCACAACTTGAGCTCATATTTAACACTTCCTGTGTTTCAACCACTCTGAATATCCCTGTCAGCTCTGGAATTTGTTTTGGCTGTTTTCTAGCACAATCAAAACCTTATGGCTGTGTTCAGCATATAGAGACCAATGTAGTCAATTGAATTTTATCCTTCAGCAGCTGCCTGGTATTGCTTTTTGGTCAAGAACTTTTTAATAAGCTATTAACAGCAAAAACAGAGAGGCAGAGACAGTCGATAAAAAATAATGATGTATCACAGACGATTCTGGAAGGAGGATATTTTAAATGCCACCTTCTTTTCAGTTCATCATTGAATTTTGAAGTCAGTATCAGCTTTGCATGACAAATGTAGGAACTGGTAGAAATGTCACTTAACATTTGGTAGCAGCATCCCACTTCTTAAATCTGAAAAAACAAATGCTCTCCCAGTAGCAGACAAATACCAAGGTACAAAACACTGACAAAAGCTTAAACAACACCTGACATATTCTAATCCTACTGACATACAAATATTCTCAAGTGGTAAATAGTGCCAAATGGTACATTGGCACCACACCTCTCATTTCTAATTATACACCACTGGATGCATTTTAGAGCTACTGCAGAAGTTATTTTTTAACTAGCAGAATTAGTGTAAAATTAAGTTGGGGCTGTTTATGATATGGCTCCAGTGCTGCTACAGTGCAAAGAAATCATTTAACAGGCATCTATATAATAGAATCATGTAAATATTTACCAGTCTTTAAACACACCTTAGAGACCACCAACACGCAGAAGGTGAGGAATAAGCTTTTCCTCAAGAGATATCCTTCTTTAGCTTCTTTTGAGGACACATTTTAGAAATGTAAATTATTTATCCTGAACTAATTACTAAGCTTTGGAAGAATACTAATTATTCTCTAATTAAAGTGACTTTAAATCGAGCACGTAGTATCATATCTGGCAGAATTGCTTTAATTCTTCGCATGGAAAATATCCTCTTACAAATGCAAATCAAGTAATTAATATTTTAATACAGTTATTCTGATACTGTTTTTTTTTAATTGAGTGTCAAAATAAGTAATGCTGTAGTTACAAGCATGGATTCTAAGATCCAGAGCCAGCCACACAGGGCCTCTGTGCAGCAGTCCTCATCTTTCGCCAGATTCACCATAGCAGTAGGATTATGGTACAATTCATGGGAAGATTTCAGTGCAGTTGGAGGTTTCAGTTCTATGTTTTATATGGCTCAGATTCTGTGTGGAGTCTTTGTAGAGCAGAGCAAGGGGAAGGAGAACAAGAAAATGAGGCAGCAAAGCCCAGTGCTTGAAGTCTGGTGGTCTCTCTGTAGGACAGCTTCTGCCAAGCAAGTCAGGGGCAGCAGAATAGATACTCAAGTATGAATAGGGATGTGTCAAGCTCAAAATAAGCAGATTCCTTCTCAAAAGAAAGTTCCCTTACAGCAGCACAAAAATGACACTGTGCAGTCCATCCAGTTCACAATTGTCAAGGTACTGGACCTCATCAGACCTCAGATTAATTCAGTTATTTCTAATATTAACAAAGAAACTGAGAGTATTTTCATGGCATTTGGCCTTCAACTTCAAAAAAAATTTAGTAGAGTTCTTTGTATTGAATTGTAATTGTAAAATGACTGCAGAAATCATGGAACGTGGTTGTTTTCATTTGGCTTAATCTGCTAAAGCTGATAATGAGGACTTTGTCAGGAACTGGTGGCGTACAAGAAACAAGGGAAATTAAAGGAATAACTCCTTTAGCCTAAAATGCTTCATAACCTCGTAATTGTGGTAATTCTTAAAATTGTAATTTTGAAGTAAAGGATCACAGTGAATCAAAAGCCAAAGTAAGAACAGCTTTAGGTGCTAGCATGGCTGAATTCACTCTGTGCAGCACTAATAAGCATTTTAAGGGTATCCAGAAGCAAATGCAGGAATAATACTGCTTTAGCCTCATCAAAAGAAAACTGAAATGGATTAAACAGGCCAGTATGTACAATAACATTGTCAGGGACAATATAGGGGTTAGTTTTGTACAGATCAAGTGCCAGTCCTATGGGTATATGTGATTCCACACACTGCTGGATTTTATCTACTTATGTTTCAGGTGTGTTTAGAGATCTCGGACATGACTCTAGTGCAAAATGCAAAGTCTTAGCCCTAAGTCAGTAAATATCAGTCAGGTGAGACCTGACTGAAGATACTGGTATAAATACGCAGAGACCTGCAAGCAGTAACTTGTACCGCTCTGACACAGTGGTGTGTAGGAGACTGGAAAGAATTGGTAATAAATCCATGCTACCATAAACCATTTTCCTTTCTGTACAGTATGTGCCTGCTCAGTCCTGCTACCGGCAGGATCACTGCAGTGCCACTGCATTTCAGTGAGCTCAGAATCATCCCTGTGAATAGCAGTAAAGCACAAATTACAATGGAGGAAGAAGTAGGTTAAAGAACATGCTGCATGATAAAACAACATGTAAATCAGATCTAGCTGAAAAATGTCACATTTGTCTATAACCACTGTTTCCAAGACTGATAATACAATGTAACGATAGTAACAGCTCTTGGCCTGCAAATAACATTTTCTATCTCTGGTAATGATACATAAAGTAAAAAATGCTGTCTTTGACTTTCTTAAAATATGTGCTTTCCCTTAAGCAGATCCCATTGAAATCATGGCAAATTCATCAGATGGCCAGAAACGGACCCAGATAGTAAGTTCCTTTTTGAATGAAAGGGTGGCCTGAGGTAGGCATTTTTATTCACTTCATATATAAATTAAGAAAACAAGATAATGGTGCTAAAGGAACACTGTTTGCTTAAAAATATGAGTGTTCTTGTAACCCTAAGGTTATCCTACCAGTGTTTGCATGATTAGAATTAGGTTTTCCTGTTTTTCCTTTTTTTCCTGTAGCTGTAGGACAAAGGGAAGCAGAGAAACTGTCTGTATTAAATAGCATTGCCAGATGTGCTAGTAAACAAGTGGAAAAATACTCATTTTCTGTAAGTGTGTCCCCTGAGGTATTATTTACAGCAATCGTAGGCAATACTTACTCAGAAAGGCATTTATATGTTTCCTCCTAAACACCCCCACTACAGTACCCTTGCATGGGCCTAATGCTGGACATGGGAATAGTCCCAGTCAGGTTAGTGAGGCCAACTTTGTCCATCCTTGACTGCAAACAGAGACATTTGCTGATCTGGGAGCTGCTGATGGAGTCCTTTGCTGGATGGGCATTCACGTGTTCCCATCCCCACCAACAGGCCTGATTAAACTTGCCATTCTAACTCCAGTGTAGCAAGGCAGACCACCACACAGCGCATTAAACCACCACTTCATCTCCTGCCTCAACAGCTCTAGATCTGACTCCTGAGCTTCACCCTGCACAGTAACAGCCTCCACCTCTTTTGTCCCAGCACATTCCACATAAAGGCCAGGCAGTGGTTGATGCCTGTACCAGGCAGTCGGTTACCCAGCACCCACATGAAGATGGACGGTACCTTTCTTTTCGCCTGTAAACGGTACAAAGTCTTCTCTGTCTTTGTGCTCCAGCGCTTGCTTCTCCAGGTACGAGAGCAGGCGCTCTCTGTCAAACGGGCCCGTGGCAGGTTTCGTGGTCTGGTCCTTTTGCCGAAATCCTGCTGGAAGCAAGGCATTCTGTGAAAGAGAGGGAGAGGAGGCAATTTCATACAGTGCTCCAGATCTCATTTCAGTGTTGTTGGGTTTTAAGTGAAGTCATTCTTGGCACGTTACTTCACATAATGCTCTTTGGTGACAGCACTAACACACATTACCTAAATGTAACCATTAAACCCAGTGTATCTTTCAGGCTTCTTGACTGTACCACTGATTAGTATTTTTATTAACTATATTTACAATTACAGCACCAAAGACCTAAGCAAGATCAGAGCCCTTTGCATTATGCATAACCACAGAGTTTGCAATCCAGGTGAACAGACCAGGGTAAGTTTTCTATACATGTCCTTCTCTTCATTCACTCTTTTACCTCCCCATTTTTTTTCTCTCTCCTTTCATCTTTTAAAAAATTCCTTTCGTGCTAATGCAGATGCTTCTTGGGCTTCAGAAATTAGTGGCACACAGAGAAAGTAACTCGTGAATGATGTGGAATTTAGTTATTTAGAGTATGCACGAAGCAGAGAGATGAAGCCCCACTTTAAACATGTAGCTCTGTGACCGTGTGATTGCATCTGTACCCATTAATATAGGAAGATGTGTAAGGCTCCCACATTTCAGTCCAGGAAATCCCAGGAAGGAGTATAGGTATGTGGATGCTGCAGTGCATGTGCAGTAAAGCCAACATGTTGAAGATGCCCCACAGTACCGCAGAAACACTCTGAAGTTGGCAGAACATACACAATGAATCTGATCCATGGCAAATACCCGGTGAATTCTGAGCACATCCAGTGAACTCAAGTCACTAGACACTTTACCTGTGCATGCACAAATGTGATCAGCGTGCTACAAATTTACTGCACATATATAGCCTGTCTACAAATGCACCATGGCCTGTTTGGGTTGGTTGGTTGGTTGTTTTAATGTGTCTCCACTTGAGATGCCAGATACTTGAAAATACCAGAAAATGCACTGTGAAAGTGGTAATAGTGAGGGAAGCGACAACATGGAGGGAGAGAACAGTAAAGCCAACACTTAATTTCTGGGTAAATTTGTGCTATAGAACTAGGAGCTATAAATCTATTGTGTTTTTTCGAATGTATTTTGTTTCCAGAGTGAACTCCTTTTTGGTTTTGGGGTAGATACAGTCAGAATTCCCATCCAACACACTTGTGACAGTAACATCGTTATTATGGGACCAAGTAATTCCTAGGCCAGAGATCTTTAAATTTCTTTTGGAGAGTGTCTTCAAATATCCATATTATCCTTGCTCTCTAGAAAATGTCAGTTGTGTAGCTGAGCTCTATTTTTCTTAATCATGCCTAAATATATTCCCTTCAGCTAGAACTATCAGTGCTGAATGACACCATCAATAAATTTCAGAAGTTCAAAAGATCTCATCTTCACAGACACACCTTATGTTTGTTTGTTTATTGCTGTGCTCATAAATAGCAGCCATAAAAAGCTTTTCATCATGCTGCAGTGTACAAATATGATTAAAGATTTAGATTGCAGACAAGCTCATGTCTACATAGACAACTGATAGAGAAAGGGCACAGTGACTTGTACAAAAGCAAGTAGCATCCTGGAATGTCCCTAGCTGAGCTGCTCCTACTTTAGGGTACGCTGCCTCTAGTGTAACAGATTACTAAAATAAAATGCTGCACTATGTGGCATTAACAAAAGGCAGCTTTTGAACCATGAATCCCCTGGCCACCATCACTAACCTCAGGATCAAGGTCATCGAGAACATGCTCCAGCTGTTTCAGTTCATCCTCTGAGAGTTTGCTGAGTATTTCATCTTCATTGATATTCTTATACTTCTCCAACTCTTTTCGGAAGGGCAGAGACATGGCTCCTGCTGCACTGCTCGACTGGTGCTGCTTGCCAAGATTTCAACCATCCAGGAGTACTGAGCTGCTTGCGGCTTCACTCACTGTTAACAATAAAGCATTATGAGTATCTCCATTTAGCTGATAGAGCCCTAAAAAGCCCACATGCTGAGAGTCACATTTACACTTTATTAATGAAAACAAAGCAGCAAGATGTCCTGGCTCAGCAGAGGGAGTGTGGGAAGTACTGGGGCTGCCTGTGCAGCAGTAGCCAAGAAACAGCAAGGAGAGTACGGTGCGCTTGGGAACCTCACGGGTGCAGCAGCAAAGAGAAGCTTTGAGACATAGATAAGAAAAAAACATTAGGAACTCATCCTTTTCCATAGAGATAAATCTGTTTAATTTGCTTAGAAACAGCAGAATCTACTTGTTCTTTTGCCTAAAGGCAGAGAAAAGTGGTAGGGTCACAGAGAACAGTCCAACGCTGACAAACAAGAAACAAAACAATATGCCTTGTGGCATTCTATCTTATCCCAGCTTTGCTGATGGCTGAAAGCTTGCCCACATCGCCTTGGCTGGCTTTTTGGTACCTTCCAGTTACCTAAGCAGTTGTAAAGCATGCTGCTTGGTAGTTTTATTTCAAAATGTTTGGCTACAAATGAAAGCACTTATCACCCAAACAATTCTTGCAGTGAGGATATGCTACTTAGAACTTAAAAAAACATCTGTAAATTAGGCTGCTCCGTGGGCACCTGCAGGCATTCAAAACACAGTCATGAAAAAATATGGACTTAGTATTTCACAAACTCTGTAAGTTTTAAAACATGAATGTGGTTCCTTGTTAGATGATTCCAACTGTTCAGTAACAAGAGTCGTTTTCATGGCCAAAATAGTCACTTCAATATTATTTGTCATTATGAAGAACTCTGTCTTCAGTCATTTTCTTCCTGTCCAGAACCAGTTCTAGAGCCAGAATCTGCTTATTAATGGAGTGAAAGAGAATTAATCTATGACCAGGAACAGCATTTGCTGGGGACTTCAGCTGTGCTCCAGGCCCTTCCAAGCCTCCCCGTTTCCCACTCCAGGACCAGAGCTCTCTGAATTACACAGCCAGCTGTGCAGTTTTACAGCTGAGTTTTTGCATTCACAAATTTCAAAGCTATGGTTGATACAGAAAACAGCCAAATGGCACCTACAGCTGGCTTATGTATGAACCCAAACTCTGATTTCCTTTGGCCGAGTCATTAGTTGTCATAAACTAAAAACATCCATGTGGGTTCTGTTGTTCTTCATATGAGCTGGAAGCCAGATATTTATTTTTCTTCTATTCAAAATCAAAATGAAAATGTGGCATTTACTTGGAGTTTCACTATTAAAATACTAAATATTAAAACATACCTAATTTTTCTGTCTATCAAAAAGACTAGAAATCAGCAACCTGTATAAAGGAAAGACAATAATTAGTAGAATTACAAACTTGAAAGATCTGGAATTCTATGAATACTGCAGGGCATGATAAGCCTTGACTTGAAACACTTAAACATCCTATTCCAAGCAAATGCATTATTTCCCCTATACACTCTCATTTTTTTCCTTATTACTGCTCTATTTGCCTGTTTTTATAGCGTGAGATCACTGTCAAGCCATTCCAAATGCCATGGTAGAATTCGACTGTTCTTTAAATCGTGAGTTAATTTTAGGAAGTTAGTCAGCATCTGACATTTCACAAAGTTACAGCCATTGTGAAAAATTCTTATATTACCAAGATTCTATCATATGCGATGTGTGTGAGAGAGATTTTGGCAACAAAAAAGTCCAAAAGAGCTTATGGTTTTGTGCACTCGGTGCTTAAAGAGAACATTAGTTCTACATATGTTTAATTGATACAACTATTATCAAAACTACTTGTTAAATAATGCAAGCAATTTATTTAAAAGTGATAAGTATATTTGTTTAAACTGTAAAAACAAATTCAGCTGCAGTAGATTTCTGTACTGAGGCGCCAGGCACCTTCTCTAAGTTTCTTTGCATAAACTCATTAAAAATGTAACATTTCAGCCAGCAGTCATTAACTGGGCTGAAAACTTTCTTTGAGGGGATTAGAGCTTTTTAAAACTATTTAATAGTTTAAATGGTTATTTTATTAGAGTTTAATCTCATCCCTGGAAAAGAAGGAAATGTAATCACAAGGTTAGGTTAATTAAATAGTGCTGGAAAAGTAACTAGTAAAAGTACATCACAGTTTCCCTGGCTGAGGTTCAGCACTTCCCTTGTGCAGGGTGCCTGGTGCCAGTACCTCTCCCTCAGCTGCATGGCATTGCCCGATTCCCATCCACGAACACAGCTAAGAGTTGTTTTACTGGCATCAGCAAGACCGTGTGTGTAATGGCTTTTGTGGAAAGGTCTGCAAAGTTGAATCCAGCTGCTAATGGGTAATTACTGCAGAACATGATTTGTGTGCACCAGACATTTCTGATTTCTTTGTGAACTACCTCTGGTTTAGCCATAAAGGGAAACGTGCCAGAGGACGCTTTGCAACAGGTGACAGTTTTCAGTATCGTAACTGTTTCCTTTTAATTATCAGGAAGAGAAGGTATTTCACCATGTGCAGCAAGGACACCCAAAGAGAAATATAAACCCAGTTGTTAAGGACGTATCAGTCTAACTTCTCTCATGGCATGAAGTACTATGTTGGACAGCCCTTGTTAGATTAGCAGTGCATGGAAGAGCTTGAAACCATGTTTTTCTTGCACACATACATTTGCAAAAGGAATTCCCTTGATATTTTCCCTTTCACAACTGAATCCTACTCTCCTGTGACTGAACAAAAGCAGAAGACACTTCTTATGGAATTTCTTTGTCCACAATCCCTGTAAGTTGTAAAGCTTTTGTGGAGCTTGCACCCTGCTCTACAGGCTACTGAAAGCTCTGGTGAAGCGCCTGTTGTTCACGTCCTGCCTTTATGCTCTCTATTGACCTTTCACCAAAATCACATTATGGGAAGCCAAGGGAATGAGACAAATGTGACAATTCAGCACCATTCAGTCTGGGAAGGAAATGCTTAAGCTTTGAGTTCCCATACTTTAGAAATTCCTGTCTAATGTGATGATTATGATCTCCACCTTCCTAATTGGATTTCATACTGTTAATTTTGTGTATGTAAACATGACCATATGCTGTCTGTGCTGCTTCTTACTGTGGTTTGACTTTACTGAGTGTGCACATACTGTTTACTTTTTACAGATTATATCCACTTGATTTTCTTTGTTATGGTTGCTGTATGAAAACTTTCTCTCTTAAAAAG
Organism: Nestor notabilis; assembly: GCF_000696875.1. Classification (NCBI taxonomy): domain Eukaryota; kingdom Metazoa; phylum Chordata; class Aves; order Psittaciformes; family Psittacidae; genus Nestor; species Nestor notabilis. The sequence goes on along the minus strand of NW_009922282.1, from coordinate 6,437 downwards.
CAATCCAAACTAACCAACAGCTCCTAGCTAGTGTTATTTTGAGCATACAAAAGCAGATCAGTGTCAAACAGTAGACAGACATTCAACGTAATCACAGAGGCTATATGCTGTTGAATGTTACACCGCATTTGGGACACCAAGGGAAGCAGAATGAGGGACCATGGTTCTGACTGTGGAGTTCCCCTTCAAACTTAGTGGGAAAAGTGAACAAGGAGAGTAAGGAATGAAGAAGCACAAACCCCATTTGGCTTTTTCCCTTTAGTTTCAGCATGGAGTGTCACCGTTTACCATGGGCTCCAACAACCACTGCTGCACAACAAAGCATGCTGCTAGATGCCCAACAGGTGAGATCTATGCTGATTCACAGTGCAGGTACCGTGAGGGGTAGCATCTCTGCTAACCATGTGCTACTTCTAAATCTCTGTGGAACACAGCTATTTTGCAGTGAGCTTCAAAGAATCCACTGCTATATTTTTATCTTTGATTCCTTCTAAAGAAAGAAATACATACTTCTATTTTATTTGGGGCAGTTTTTCACCCATGCCTGTCAACATCAGGAGTCAAAATACGTTTTCAAAGACAAAAAGGGTGTCATTAGTCAGCCTGCATAAAATCATGCTCTATGTAGTCAACACCTGCTGTGATGTAACTCTTCTATATTCTTCCATACGTACTTTTTGGTTATAATCTTTATACACTACTGAAAGGGTTTTGTAGAGTAGCTAGGCTGTAGTTTCTGCTGATACCATAATACTGTTGTCATTTTCTCCTGCTGATACAGATACTTCTTTCTGAGACGGAATCAGTGCTCTGCTGAATTCACGTTAGATGTCAGAGAGGTCTCACCTGCATTTGCTTGGATTGCCTGAGAAGTGTTGGAACAACCTGAACTGTAGAACCTTCTATGGACCAGGAGCTACAGAGGCACATCAGGTCACTCACGCTGTCTAAAACACAGGCTATAAACCTAGAAAAACATAATGTCTCTGGGGTCCTGTAGCAATGAGAATCCTGTGATACAGATGATGTGGATTTCTAGCTTTTGATAGTGTGTACAAGCTAAGAATTAAGCTGTATGGCAATGTGCATTTATGATGTAAAATGCCGTGTGCTGAATGGGAAATAATCCATGAGAGTTCTTTGTATCTTTATAGAAAAATTATCTTTTTTCATAATCAGATTTGAGAAGTTGTTTTCACATTTCCAAATCACAGCAACTGACATTCAGAAAGGAAATACTGATACACAGTCTATTTCAAACTATTTCTATATCCACAGTGGTGGATATTCATGTTTTGAAAAATAGTTGTGAAACTGGTCTGTAAACATGAAAAAATTCTTCCCTTTCTTTAAATATTCTCAAGTAAATAAACATGAAAATAAGAAACAGGCAGAATAAATCCCAAGTTAAATTGATACTGGACCAAATAAATAGGATTGAGGCCATTATGATTAAGAGGAATGTTTGTGCAACACAAGCAGATGCTCAGTAGAAGGAGGGTGATTGTCCCACACCATCCAGGCTATGAAATGCTCCAACCAATACAGTTAATCCAGTGCCAGGCAGGGGACCTCTCTGCTGTCCAGGAACTGCTATGAAAAATGAGACTGGGCTGTTGAAAGCTCAAACTTAGAACAGAAGAGAGAAGTACTTCATTATTTGATATATAAATAAGGTTCCTTTTTTGTTTTTATACTTAAAAAGCAAGACCAATATGTGCTTTCTGACTATGAACATATGGGAGATGTATACCTAGAGACCGTGTTTTGTGGTTCAAAATTTCCTCTTGGTTTTGAGCTAGGAGGTTGATAAATCTCAGGAAAGCTAGAGAGGATGCGCTGGGGCAAGCACAGCACAGAAGTATGATAAGAATGTACGGTGAAGCATTATGAAACTGATTTTTTTGTGAGTATGATGAAAATGGTATCAGCTACAGGTCCTGATGTAGACAAGACAGCAAACATGTGAAAGAAACTCATGCAGGTAGAAAGTGGGAGAGAGATGTGTAGAAAAGGATTTTGTCTTCTTTTGCCTGTTTCCCCCAAAAAAACTTCTGAAGAACTCATTCATAAGGAGCACTGAACTGCTCTGGTTTGGTCACCTTTTCTAACCCTTTCCATCCAAGACACAGCACAGTCACTTGGTGGATCAAAGCAAATAGCCTGTTTAAGGATTTGTAGAACTGGGTCCTTCGAGAGGGTGTCTCAGAGGACCACACTCAGCTGCACATGGCACAGGGCAGTTGGGGCTGACTCCGGGCAGGTAATGATGTGGCCAAACCTCTTCTATTCCCAAGCCCCATTTGCCATCCTTTGTCAAACTGTAGCAAAGAATCCCTAAAAAAACATGTATATTTAAAACGCTGTTTTTCTCCAGGGCTAATGTAGGGTTATTTCATCATATTCTGTTCCTAGAAACTGGTTTAGTCCCATATAGACACTGTTAAATAATTAACAAATATGTTGTCCTAACATTAGACTAGGCCTTTAGGATAATCATCAGTGATCAGAAACTCCACTTCATAACTTGATGAGCCCTTCTGAACCTTGGTAATGCTCACACCACTCTGTACTTTACATTACAGTTGGCTTCTTTACTGAGGGATTGACAACTCCTATGCAAATAAAACGCAAGACATCAATTCACTTTAATGGGAGTTCAGTCATGCCCTTTATAAGAAAATAACTGTCATGTATATTGCAAAATTATCCATATGAATGTACTGTTATTTATAGCAGATATAAAGGGATGAGCACCCTTTGATTCAGATAACATGAAAGATTTTTCACTGGTGATTAAAGATGAAACATTAATGCTTCTTTCACTGATGCAGAATAAAGTTATATAATAACTAATTTCTGACTGTTTCCAAGATAACATTAGGGGTATTATACATAACCATTCAAAACATGAAACTAAGTCTTGGGAAGGAAGTAGATGTCTTCACAATGCCTGATGAGTTTATAACCTGTTTCTGGGTATCATCATATATTTGGATCATAACCACTACAATTGTTTCCGTACAAAAATTATGACTAATTATACAGTGACCATACGATGATTTAAGCCAGTCTCACTCCAAGAAAGCTACCTTTAAATTCCTCAGTTCCTACTTGCAAGAAGAGGATGACAGAACAAACCTAAGTGTTACAGATGTTAGTGGGATTGCGTATGGCATTCTGACACTCCAGTGAGGCATCCAAGTACTGGAAATGGAAAAGACTAAAGAGACTTGCCCGTCTGTTGTGCTTCCTGCAGGGAGAGACTCCCCCTCACTTTTAGATGGGTAAAGTTTAATTGTAAACCAATGAAGCAACCATCTTCTGTTTCTGCTCATTGCAACCCGTACCTCTATGGAACTGGAAGGTAGGTTTCTTCCATCTTTAGAGCTTAAGCGATTCTTTGAGAATCCATGCAAGGTTAATTAGGTTTTCTAAAATAAAAACATGAGATAGCTACTGTCTGAAACTGAGGCTGGTGTGAAGTGCTGGGCTGAAAATCCTCAAGAGCAGAGTCTTTTTATACAGAAAATGGGCTATGAAATGGCAGATCCACCCACAGTTCGTCATGTGTAAGCTTTAGCTCTGACATGCACAGAAACACCCAGTGCTGAGCTGTACCACTAGAAGAAAAGAGCCCCATCATTTTCTGTGGGGCACCAGTGATATTTTAACCTCTTTTGATAACCACAGACTGTGCAGGTTTGATTCTGCAGTAGTTAGGTGCTGACTGACCTTGGACAAGAGGTTGCACCTCCTCAAGCGAGCACCACCCCAGAGCATACATGCTCCCGGTCTTATGACACAGCAGCCCATGGCTCTGTGGTCCCCAGATGAACATGGATAAATCAGTTCCTACATCATGCATGTTACAGTGATAGCTGTGACATTTACAAGGTGGTGTCTTCGTTTTGTTCAGTTTCCCAGATTTTGAGTTATGTAAAGAATAGAACCAATTGTTGTGGTGCCTGAAACATCCACTTCACTGTCCTGACAGAGGAAATGCCTTGTTTGAGGTCAAACAAAAAGTCTGTGGCATGACAAGGAACTGAATCATCTTCCAAGTATCAAGCGTTGGACCACTTTTCCTTTGGCCATGGGTCGCTTCTTCCATGGACAATCTTGTTCATTTAAGTGCGTCTTTTAAATGAAAGATATACGCCAAGTGAAAACACAGCAGAGAGAGATCCAAAGGCTAAGAGCACATACTACTGATTGCAGAACTATGATCCTTAATAATGATCACTGATAGGTAACTTCTAAAAATGCCTCTTTTTGCACCTTTTGTAAGCTTTTTTCCTCCTTACAATGTATGGAGACATCATAACTACCTACATTTTTTGCATTTTAGCTGTAAACCATCTGTGATGTGTCCATCCTCATAGCTGAAACAATAAACAGGAGAAGGAAATGTCCCTGGAAACAGAAACTTTCTATTTCCACAGAGAAATAAATCAGACCAGCCCTGGAAAAGACAACCCTAGGTTTGTTTTTCGTATGTTGGAAACATCAATAGGAAAAAGGACACTGGGTAACACTAACAAAAGCAGTGTTCCACCTGTGCTGCCAACAGACAGCACACGGTGTGCTACCTTTTTGTCACTGCTGTTCTCAGATTTCCCTGCTTTAGAACAGCAGCTGGACCTTCAGCTGCTCCTTGAAATAACCCTCGTAAAGAAGGATGTAAAAAAATAAGTTTACAGATTTGTGCAGCTCCAAATAACGATGACCAAGCTCCACTGTTGAACAGAAGCCACAGCTGCACTACTGTGCTATGGCCAGTGAACAGAACATACACATTCACCCCAGTGTTCACCTACCATGTGCAAATACATGTAGTTATGGGATGCTGCTCTGTGCCTCTCAATGCCAAACCCTGCTCAGCTACCACAGACTCCATCAAAGGGATGCTCAGTCACAGGAAGACACCAAACTACGAGATTCAATAACTTAGGAATGCTACAAGAAAACCCTAGAGCAGATTAATAACAGCAGAAATGCATAAACATTACTGGCTAGAAGTTGTAAAATACTGGAAATAATAATAATTTGGGGAAGGAAGGGAAGTCACGCAGCGAGAGAGCAAAGCATGCCATTCTGAACAAAATTATTTAGACTGTCAAGATGAGGAAGGCTACTGGCTAAGTTCAGACAAATCCAGCCAAGCTAGGTGGATGGGAGATATGATGGATACGGAACTTGGGTTGGCAAAGTCACTAAAATGACTCACGTAACCTTCATGTTTTACATAGTGGTAGAAATTTAAATGTATCTAGTGGAAGGCAGCTAAAAGCACACAGCACCACAGCAAAGACAGTCTGTTAGATAGCAAATGGGTGCAGAACAACACGGGAAAGATTGTAATATCATTAGTATAATTCAGCGAGACACCTTACACAGCCCCAGATCTGAGTTCATGCGTTAATAAGTGTATCCCCTGCAAGGCACTCAAGAATGTGATGCCTGTGGTATTAGGCCAACTGGTCCCAGGAGTTTCTTTCCCATTACATGTTCCTACCTCCAGAATTGGAGGGCAGAACAGAGGAAGGTCAAGGACAGTATCTGAGAATAATCAGTTACGGAAAAGCTTTCATATGATAAGAAACTGAAAGACTGCACTGATTTACTACAAATATGCAACTCACTAACTTATTGAAGACTTCCTCTACTAAACATTTTCAGAAGCATAGATCTACAGAATTTATCATTCATAGTATAAAAATACTATCACCTCTTCCAACTATTTTTAAATTGCTCTTTGATATTGATACATTTCTGGTATGGTTTCACCATTAATGATGTTACAATGCAGGGGTTTTAGTTATGTTTCTCCTAAGTGCAGGGTGATCACATGAATATAACCTATTCTCATTTCTTTTTCAGTGTTATATCCTCAGATTTCTCTACATGTTTCTCATTGGTCAACTGTGGATTTTTACTCTGGTAAAAGAAATTCCCCCAAAGCTTCCATCAAAGCAAACCCCCTCCAACCAGCAGCAGGCCACCCTGGCAATTTTGTAATCAGATGACAAAATAGAGCATGTGTGACATCTGACGCCGATGTGCAGGTTTTGAGGACGTATTTTACCCATCAAGAGCTTGGAAACGCTACCAAATGCTACTAAATACACATCCTGCGCCTGAACCTGTCACTGGTACGTTTATTCTGACCTGCTCCACGGCAGCGGAGCGTATCCGCCCTTTTTCCGCCCGCCCGCCCTCCATCCTGCCGTATTCCTGACGTACAAAAGGCGTGAGAGCTCCGGCACCGCTCATCTTCATCTACTAAAATACCTTCCTCCCGTATCTTATTAAATTGCTGCATCTGATTTCTGGCATTTAACGCCTGACATAAAGGATGCGAGCACGTCCAAGTACATACAGCTGCGCTCCAAGGGAAAACGGCTGTTAAAAACAATAGGCAGGAGGGGAAGGGC
>NW_009922281.1:0-6518 GCF_000696875.1 Nestor notabilis | reverse complement strand
CACTGCCTCCCATGGCAGCGCACCCTGGCCGGCCGGCGTATCTGCTCTTGCTCGTCCTTATCCCACTGCCTCCGTGCTCCGTGCTGCGTCCCCGCACAGAGGGCTCGCAAGCCGGGTCCCCCCGCACGGCGAGGCACAGGTAGGCACACCGACACGGAGCCTTGTACACCTGGACGGGTACACCTACGGCGGCACCCAGGCCGTGCCGCGCTGGGGCTGACCGGCTTAGCGACACGCAGGTCTGGCTCACGGTGGAAGCTGCAGCTACGAACATGTCAAGTGTTTGTGTGTAGTACGGGTCTAAAAAAGTCACAGCTCTTTGTTCAGACTTCCAGTCAAAGATTAATTCACTCCAAGTAGGTAAAAGAGAGACTATCGCCATTTCTAGAAACATCACCTAAATTCTGTACTTGTTTCTCATAACTGCAACCAGCCTTTTTGTGGCACCACTACTGCTTTAAAATTTCAACAGTATAACCAATTCATCAGAGAGAAAACCAACATATTTACAAAGCCTGAATGTCTTAAAATGTTACTTAAAATCTCATCTTGATTTTATGTACTTAAAATCTGTAGCTTCTCACTACTCCTCCACAATGCAATACCTTATGAGGTTTTTAAACTTTTTCCTTTTTTAAGGATTTATTACTCAACATTAATCAGTGAGGTACAGTTCAAATTCATGACATTTTTTACCTTCATCAGTTCCCCACACACACCGTTTCATTTTAAGGCATCTGAACTTACCAACATTTTTAAGGCTGTGACATGCAAAAGCATGCAATCTCCACAAATTCTTCAGTACTACTACGATTTTTTATTATTATTTCATAAATGTCAGATAATCAATCTATGCCTTTGCATGCACTAAACAGTAAGAGGTGCTACAGCCACATGTATCTTACCCAACAGTAAATTCAAAATCAGCTGTGGTGCTCGCAGCCTTGTAGTTTCCCATATTCAACGTATTTATTGCCTTCTAATAATTTCTAGAATAATAATACCTGAGGGGTGTTTGTAGTGCTCTTCTTGCACTAGATTGGTGCATTGTGATTTTCCTGCACACTAAAATATCAAATACTTTGAAAATAAGATATTTTCAATGTTAGACCCAGGCTACTTTGAAGTTAAGGTTATTGTTGCCAAACCATTTCAACCCCCAAGGGTAGCAAATAAAAACGGCAACAGCTTTAAAGGAAAAACACTCCTCTTTGGAAAATAAATCTTCCTCTGACTTTGGACTTTCATTTTATTTCAAAGATCTTTCAGAATGAGAACTGGAAGGAAGAACTGGAAACAAAAGGGGGAACTTTACATACTGAAAAATTCATTTGCCCTAAACTCTATGTGCCTTTTTCCGTCTGACCTCCCTCAATACCTGCCCGTGCCAGCAGCCTGGCCAGCTGCCTGCACCAAAATACATACCCCAGACACAGTGTTCACTGCTTCCACAGTATTTTTGCTAAGCAATCTGGTTTTGATAAAGAATCATCTAAATTTTTAACTCTAAAGAAAGCAAAGCCATGACTAAAAATGAGGAAAGATTTAATTGCAAAAACAAATATTAAAAACAAACAATAATCCAGGCTATTAATTTACAGAAGCTCAGCACAATTTGCATCAGATCCTAGGAGAAGTAACAGCATTTTGACAGCTAAAAGCAGTATTACTGCTACAACATTTCTTATAAGGTGCAATTTCTTGAGTGAATCTGTGATGATTTTGCACTCTCTATTTCCCTTTTTCTGGTTTAATTTTATCATTCATTTGGCAATGGAGATTTTATGTAATTACAGGGTAACTGCTTTCAGGCATTTGAGTTATGGTGGCACACAGAAACCTAAGCAGGACTGGAGTCCTGTTAGAGTTACTATGTGAACCTATGGCACTTTAAAAAAAGCAGGTCTGTGAACAAGCTTTTGATTGGGATCACATATGGCTTTTCTAAGCAAAATGTAAGAATAAATAGATTTATCCCACTTTGGAGTATGGGAACTACTTAAAATTTGCAAGATACAAAATCTTCAAATTTACAGATGGCAATCTTAGCACAAGTTTCATGTGCTGTAAAGGATTTTTCTATGACTTTAATCAGGGCCTCTAGAACATGCAGCAGTGAGTTTTACCAAATTTCTATGCCAAGTCTGTGCTGCTATACAAATCAGGAGAGCAGGTAGTTCCTTTTTTTCAAGTATACTTATCAGAACTTTAAAGCACACTGTCTGCATAACTTCCTATGCCTCTGATGAAGCAACCCGTCAGAACTTCATGAGTTCAATTTACATCTTCCTATATGGCATTCTAAGTATCCTCCTCAAAACAAACCCATGTTACTCCTTTTGATACATACTTGATTTTCTCTATTTCCCCACCATTATTACTAGGCTTTTGAAAATGGATTTCAATCATGTCCTGCACACTTTCCTCATCATCTTCCATCTCTTTAATTCCTTTCAACAGAATGGTCTTCTTAGAAATCCCACAGTAGAGCTATTGAGGAAAGAAAAACAAACATGTATTACACATTAGCTGTTGCTTGTATATCGAAAGCTGAGAGATACTGGAAATAAACATATCTTTGATTAGGTATGGCTAGGATCTTTGATTACATTTTAAGACTTTGAACAGCGGGTTATATTCCTGTCACTTAAAACAGCAGGAGGACTCTCTGGTACGCTACTGAGTTCAATAGGCAATGCACCTGCCTCCTTAACTGGTGTGTCCTACACTCCTTAATGCACACACACACTGGATTTGGAGATCCCTAATGACTCTAGACAGCATTGCTCCATAAAAATCCATGCCAATACAGGATAAACAACTGCAAAGAATGCTGTTGCATCTCCTAAATGTGCACGCTCAAGTCAGTGCTTTAACTATAAAGGCCTGATGATATACAAAATACTGACTAGAAGGAAGGACGGAAGGACGGAAGGACGGAAGGAAGGAAGGAAAGAAGGAAGGAAGGAAGGAAGGACAGAAGGAAGGAAGGAAGGAAGGAAGGAGGGAAGGAAGGAAAAGAAAAAAAAAGAGCAAATGCTTCCTAGAACAAGAAGGTTATCTGCTGAGACTATCATCAAGGCGCTCCCGTTAGGGATGAGCATGACAGTGCTTTGTGACTGGAAGAACGTTGCTGTGCCTACTATTAACCTACTTCACAAATAATTCAGTATGTCTCCTGTCTAGCACAGACATTATGGTAAGTAATGATACAGTTTGATCAAGGAAGGACATGCACATCCGTTTAAAATTATAGCTTTCACACTGCAAAACGTAAGATTATTAGCAGAGCAACGTATTGCAGATTCACACTTGCTACTAAGTTTCATAAAGTGCATGACACAAAAGCCTCTGCAGTCCTCAGAACTGAAAATTCTGCCTATATCTTGCATTTCCCATGCATCTGTTTATTTAGGGTTAGCCTGGACTCAGTTCTTTTACCTGAAAGTTTTCCAGTTTTACACTGGTGTCTGGGGAAACAGGAAGCCTATACCACATTCCATTTACAACAAAAGGATATTCGGTACATCTCACAAAGCTGTTAGTTGCTGTAATGGAGAATGAGAAAAAGAGAAGTAAGAGTAATATAATCTAAAATGCATTTTTAAGAGCATCAAAGAACAGACTAATCTTTCGTATATGGATTTAGAAACCAATATATGATAGCACACTTGCAGATTCCTCATATGCATTTTGCAAAGTTTATGTGGCATTTCCAAAAAAGCAAAATCATTAAATACCCAAAAAATCTAAAGCAGCTGTTCTAAATGGATGTGGCTCCACTGATCTTCAAAGAATTTCATATAGTTGGGCAATCTGAATGCCTGTGTAACTTCATTGTCATTAAACAAGAGCTAAAATCAAACACATTTTCATGATTTTCTTTTTTTGTAATGTGTCCAGCAATGCAAGGAAAAAAGAGGGTTTTAACAAAGTTAAGAAAGAAATAAAGTTCACAAACTGTGTATCAGGTCACAGAATCATAGAATCAACTAGGTTGGAAGAGACCTTTAAGATCATAAAGTCCAACCTTTACCCCAGGACTGCCAAGTCCACCACTTAACCATGTCGCTAAGGGCCTCGTTTATATGGGGTTTTGAACACTTTCAGGGAGGGTGTTTGCACCAGTTCCCTAGGAAGCCTTTCAGTGAAAAAATTTTTCCTAATACCCAGTCTAAACCTCCCCTTGCACAGCTTGAGGCTGTTACTTGTTGTCCTATCACTTGTTACTTGGGAGAAGACATCAGCCACCTCCTTACTCCATCCTCATTTCAGGTAGTTGTAGAGAGTGGTAAGGTACCCCCTGAGCCTCCTCTTCTCCAGACTGAACAACCCCAGTCCCCTCAGCCATTCCTCATAAGACTTGTGTTCCAGACCCTTCACCAGCTTTGTCGTTCTTCTCTGGACCCACTCCAGCATCTCAGTATCTCTCTTGTAGTGAGGGGCCCTGGACTGAACACAGTATTCAAGGTGTGGCAATAGATCATATTTGATCAATAAAGAATATGATAAAACACTGCTTTATTTACAGATGTGTGAGTGAACCCACATGTTTTTCCTGATCTGCTTAACTCACTGTGGGAAGAATTTGCTACATTCAGTGGTTAAGTTAACTCAGAATATAATATAGAATAGAATGTAACACAGAATGGACAGTATGGCCTCTACATCTGGCCAACAACATATTATGTACTATACCTCCAGGTCTGAGGAATGTAATAACGGCTGTTCTAGACTGCTTGTCATAGTTCACGTTTTCAACTTCTCCTCCTCCCTGTTCAGGTTTGCAGAAATTCAGCTCTAATTTGTCTCTCATCCAGTCTTGAGGAATGGATAGTTCAGGTACTTCTGAAACATTAATCTTCTTTCCAGAAATAGTGACATGGAGCTAAAAAAATATTGGTTTTGTGCACTTTGTGACTGAAAACATGCAAAACCATAAACCTAAAGCTTAAGTACTGCAAGTTCCTATTTTTGTAGTTTCATATTTCAGTTGATTACCTTAAATTTGATTCCCATTTCAAGTGTAAAAGGCATCACTCTCATATCTGCTGTTTTGTTGTCCAGGTTCACAGTATGCTTACCAATTTTTATCAGTCCCTGGGCAACTAAGGAAAATCACAAGTTTTCAGATATTAAAAGCCTTGTTTAATCACTGTAAACTCAAAACTATTCCCCCGTCTCTTAAGCAAAATCCCGTTTCGCATCAATAACAGAGAAATAAATAACAGCAACCAGATCCCAATATCCATGTCTTCAGGATCATCTATTTGTGTTAAATCTCACTTGTTACAGGCAACAGGTAAAGTATTATACTATCTTTAGAGTGGTATAGAATGGTAAAATCTTTATGCTGTCAAAAGATACTCTCACTATAACAAATACGAATACTAGACTTCTCATATTTCATTTAAAATATCCTTGGATGAAAACCACATTGCTACGAGGTATGGAGAATGCCAATTAGCAATGTTAGAGTTTAGCTGTAAGAAGAGAATTGGACCCTAGCTTTTGTATCTGGAATATACTTGCATGCGTAACTGAGTTACCCACCACCAAACAGGCCCAGGCAGAGTGCCTGCAGGCTCCTTGCAGGCAGGCACTAGGCTGCCCAAACAACAAGCATCTTAGCAGGAAGCAGGCATGTTAGACTGCACCATCCCTCTGTTGTCTCAGATCTACCCATCATCTGCTGTGTTCACTTAACCAATGTAACTGCTGTCAGGGTAAGGTACTGACCAGAGTAAAGAAAACAAGCAAATTCTGCTGTCAAAACATTTTGAATCATTCTTGACAATACTCTGTCAAGTAGAAACATATTTCCAGTTTCAAACACCACGTATTGTTTGTATTAGCTAAAAGCAGAAATCTGGTAATCCAACAAAAACATGCAGAGTACTTGCAAGAATTTTTTTCTACTGATTGGTATCATAATAGTGAATGGTTTTCTGTGTATTCTTTCTTTGCCTGTTGTTGATTTTTTTTCCCCCCCAAAATGTTTATGTAAATCTTTTCCCTTTGACAATGAAATACATCAGAGACATTAATTTTATATTTAAAATATGCATCATACCTTCTTCATCTTCAAAAGTAAGCAGCACCTGGTTTTGATCCAGTCTGAATGGGATTTTTGTAGTTACATCAAAAACACAGTGAATATTCATATCTTGATAATCATCCTTCATGTCTTCCATGTGACTGAACTTCATTTTCATTTCTGCTACCTCTTTATTAATCTAATATTTTAGAATGAAGATAGGAAAAAATCATTTCTGTAATTTACTGCAGAACAGAAAAAGGAATGGTAGTTTTCCCTTGAAATGCTATACACATTTAATTTTTTAAAGTTTAACAGTCAAGCAGATTGAAGTAATGGCTGATAAAACAGGTATTCTAATTAAAGTAATTCTTCTAATTAAACTGACTAGTTGTACTTGTCTGTTCTTGAGATCTTGTCAATTAGGTGGGATTATTTTTTTTTCCCCCTTTGATTAACTTTGAGCTTAAAATTGAGTTTA
>NW_009922280.1:65110-75163 GCF_000696875.1 Nestor notabilis | reverse complement strand
TATATATGTTTTATTTTTAGTAGTTTGTTCTTTTACGAATTTTTCCGATCTCAAACCATGTAAACTAGTAGGAACTGTATTATCCTGTGTGGAGACCCACAGGTTACTTGAAGTGGTATAAACCAAGCAAAACACATTTCTACACATTGTGTATTTCAGCTGCTTTGTAAGAAAAAGTGAACAGATGTATATACAGAATCCATCATCTCAAGGGTGTCTTCTTTTCTCTTCCTTGCTGTCACCCATATAGGACAAGACCCCACTTGCTTCAGAACTGAGCTGTTTCTGATGAACTCAATTCAAGTACCATGTTTAGACTTGAAAACAGCATTAAACAGCATTTGGAGATTATTGGATGGCATTAATGTAACAAAGTAGATTCAGTTAGTGGATGATCTCATGGGGAAATAGGGTGTTCTATTGTTCTGAGAAAAGGCGTTTAGAGATTGAAATATTGCTGTAACTTGTTTTATTAGTCCATTAAACAACTTCCTAGAAATCAGCCTGCCATCCTCCTATTTCTGAAAGATACTATGACCTTATTGACAAAGCCAGGTGGAAAGAGGGAGCTTAACAAGAGAAGAAATAGATAGCAACATCATCTGCATTAAGTTGAGAGGATCAAGACAAGCACCTGAAAAACTAAATCCGCAGTTCAGTTTTTCACTTTGTCTTTCCAGTACTGCTGAGAAACCCTCACCACTGAAAAGGTGGAAACAGATAGAGCCCAGGAGGGGCTGGTCAGAACATCTGTTCCCTCTCTGCTGCTTCAGAAGTGGTGCCTTTTGTTGTGCTGTTTCTCCTGTCTTTTTGAATGCCGCTTATCCAGAATGGGATTAAATTTTTAGCAGTAGCAACAGGAGACTCAAACCTTTTCCACTGGTGTGTTTTCACTGGCAAAGTAGCTGTTAATACCATCTTTACTAATGATAAGCCTGTCAAGCAAGTGATTTTTATTATAAATGAAAATTTTATTGAAAATGGAAGGTGAAAAGGACTATTATTGAATTATAGCTTCTGGTTTATACTTTAAATCTTCAACTGTTTCTACCTCTTCTATATATCTTTAGTAAATTTTTATGTGTCTGTTTTAAGGGTCATGTATTTGGATCCCAGAAGACACCTCTAAATGACAGCATATGTTGTTTCCCCTGACTTTCCTCAGACCTTCTGACCTGATGGTTTAAATCACTAATCAGAATATGTTTCTTGTGGATCCTTAATTAAATTCTTAATCTAGTCCCTTGTTTTTGTCCATTGGTCAAGGCTTTGTGATTGGCAAACTTTTCTTTTTTCCTCTGGCTTTTATCATCCTTTCTGATGGCTACAGCTGGTGACACCAGTGGTATCGACCCCACCAGGGAAACACCTGCGAGGATATGAAACTCTTGCTAGTGGTTGAAGAGATGAGGTCTGGCATAGAAAATATTTCTATTATCCACTGAATGAGATCGCAGGCTCTGTTTTCAGAACTAAATACCCTCTATGTGTTCTATGAACATCACATGCACTCACACTCATTCAGTCTAAGCAAGGAAGCTAACAAATTATAAATGATAAAGGGATTTCTGAAGATTTTTGAAGAAGGTGAAGGCTTGTACATTTAAAAATTTACTAGAAATATGGTATTTAAGATCTCTGTGGAAGGAGAATTTGTCTCAAAGTCTGACCATAAGTAGGAGGAATTTCCTTTTATTTTAACATTCTGAGAATATGAAAATTGCTATTTTTTTGTTGGTGTTTGGTCTGCCATATGAACTCAATATGCATGATAACAACCAGCTATGCAGAAAGTTGTACTGCTTTGTGAGATAATGCTGGTACAATAATTAACTCCATCAATCAAAGTCAGAGCAGGTGCTCCAGAAACAGGGAGGTGAGTCTGCAAAAACCGATAAATATTACTCAACAGAAATCCTCAAACACCTTGCTAGAAGGGATTTCTAAGGAAGCTGTCTTGTTAAAACCCATCTTTCTGGAGATGCTTTTCCTATGAAGCAAGTGCCGTGCTTTTGTTAGTAAATTACAGCATATTTGGGTACATAAATTCTCGTAAATATCACACATATTAACATAATTACATATATGAATACCATGCACAAATATAATACATGAATGACTGTTATAGGCATATGTGCCTACACAGTTCCAAAGTGTTAGTGTATCCAGCACACAGGTGCACCTTGAAATGTTCATTTATGTGGCAACAGTAATGGAAGTCAAGCTTTTCTTTAAAAGTTTCCTTTCCTTGTGCTCTTTCTGTTTCTCCTGCAGGGTTTATGTAAAAGTTTTCAATGAAGAACATAACTGCATTGTCATGAAGGCTTTCTTTTCTTATCTTACCACTAAGAGTCAATGCATTTCTGAATAGTGCCTTAGGAATTTGTTTGAATTAAAATAAATGAATGCATGAAAAAGTCTCTGCTTAAGCACTCTCCTGGCTGGTAGCTCAAAATAGAGTTTATGCCAGAACTACAGCGCTCAATCCACCACAGTGGAAAACATTTGGCAGCCAAAACCTGTGGATGCCTCAAGAAGCTGTCACTTAACTTTGGTATCTAAGAGTTGTTCTGGTGGGACAAAACTTTCTCAGCTTTGAAAGGATGGAGGAGCTTGGCTGCTGTCTCTTGTCCTTCTGCTGGCACATCTACACCTCCTGCAGGCTCAGCATCCTGTGTCATCATTCCAGCAGGATGCAACTTCTCAAGAAACACACGTCTGTCTCTCTTCTCTTGTGTGTGTGGTCAGAGAAATGTCTGACGCTTCGTATGTAACAGCTTATAGAGAGTAGCAGTTGCCCATGCAGGGAGAAAGAAAACTTCTAAATGTTTCTACTGAAAAGAACTGAAAGCTGTATTTCTTACATGGTTAAAGGTGCTGAGTACAAAACAACCCTCTGACTAATTGTTTTGAGTTTTCTATTGACATATTTAATGCTCTTTATGTATATAAGAATGTGTGTGCACAGAAATTTCTGGTTTCAGGATTTACTGTTGTAGACTGAACACCTAGAACTTGGCATGGCAGGCTGTAAATACTGGTTTGGATTAAGCCCTGAGCAACTTCACCGAGACCCTTTAAATAGCAGGTTATATGTTCTGAGGTCCCTTCTAACCTGAAACGATTTGATAAAAGAAAAACCACAATCTCAAATAGAAACAGGATTGTGATTTAATATCTACCTGTTTGTTACTTTTGCATGTAGATTAGATCACCTTGGCAGTGTTTAATACAAGCTGCCTAAAAACTTGCATTGGTAACTTACACTTGTCAGAACTGGGAAAAGCAACACTTCGTCCTATCTATATTTTGTGCTCCTCAGGGATGAGGTCATAGCACACACAATAAAGCTGCAATTATCCAGTGAGACCGAATTGCTTAGGTAAGTAACTAACAAATTTATCCTGTATGAGAAACCACCCATGTTGGCCGTAATGCTTAGAATACCCCAAGAATATCCCAAGACCAATGGGGTTTGTCTGCCCTATAGACCCTTGTACTTCACAGCTTGGTCACCTTCCTCCTCTGGAAGTCCCTATTGCTTGAAGCAGTTTAAAGCTAGCTTAAGCATCTTTATCATATACTGTTGTTTAGTTGTATTCTGAGCTATAACCTCTCCTTCATATGGTTTGAAAACAGATGAGGAAGAAACTCTGAGGACTTTTTCTATGAATTTTCAGCAGAGTTTTCCCTTCCCAGGGGTTTCCATTAGAAGTGGATTACATTGTGCCCCTGGTTATCATTGAATAAATATGTTAAAAAGTGCTCGATCATTTTAGCAAGTACCCCCCTGTGGCTTCTTCAGTGCCTTGTTTGAATTTTACAAGATGTTCAACATTTTCTATGCCTTATTGGCTTGACCTTTAAATATTATTTTAAAAGTAAATGTGATATCAGGCTTATGAGTAAAAGGACAAAATTCTGTGGGAGGATTGCTATATTTAAGAAGAGCGTGGCCTTTGAAGGTCTTGTGAAATAGCGATAAAATTAGCGTATTTTCTAATAGAAAAAAGTAAAAGCCTGTAGTTTATAACCTGGATTTAGAAGTTTTTCCACCTGATCTGATTTTTTATTTTCTGTATCATTAGAGTCATGCTGGGTAGTATAAAGTTATGTTTATAGCAAGATATACCTTAGATGCAGGAATATAAAGAAAAATGCCTTGTTTCATCTTTAATGTGAGCTCATATTGTATATAACAGTTGTAGGGTACATGTGATGGATTTGCAGTTTCTTAGAGGAGTCCAGATAAGGGGGACCATGAAGTTAAAGTGAACTATTTCTTAAAAAAAAAAAAAAAATAAAAATTGTGTGTAATTATGTTAAATAATTGTAATTTCATAATTACTTTGGAGTTTAGAGTGTATTTCAGATTAACTTAATGACTAGAACAGCAGCTTGCGGGCTGTGAGTACCCTTACGTATTGCTGTCCTCTGAGAGGAGGCCAGGAGAGTAGCTCTTGTGCATGTTGTAGGACTGGAGGGCACCAGTTCCTTCTTTCGCTTTGTTCATGAAAGGCTTATGCTTTTGTTGCTGGAACACCCTCCTCCATGGAGAAGTTGCATATTGTTTTATTGAGCGGTTCTGAAAGCATAATTTGGTATTTTCTGGTGCATCTCTTCATCTGAGCAGACATAGTAAGATGCAGTGTGTCAGTGAGGCTGAATTCAGAATACCATAAGAGTTTATAACAATATTAACTAAGCAGTGTGCATTCTACAGAAAGTATTACCTTTATGTCATTTCCTGCACGACCTTTTAAAGTGATTTAGGGATAGCATTTGATATAAAGTTGGCTGGTTTTGCTCTATGTGTATTTTCACAAATGTTTTTTTTCCAGACCTACCCTTTCTGTCTGTAAGCCTTGAGCTGAATTTGGCAAAAAAAGGCTTTAAAAAAACTTTCCAGCAAAAGTGGACCAAAATGAGCTTTCTTCTCCCAGCTGGGACTGGGATACAAATGCACCTGCTCAGTGTGGTATTGCAGTCAGGCTTGACTGATTCCAATTACTCCGTTAGGGACACCACTGAGACTATACTTGAGAGCCAGTGAGCAGTGTTTCCCCCTCTGACCTTGACCTAGCAGCAGAATGGCGAAAATAATATTGTGTGAAATGTAGACTCCTTTTAAACCTGATTGTTTTGTTATCCTCCATCAGTGTCCAGTATTTAAAAGGAAAGTGTGAGCAATAATAGAAAGCAACAAGAAGGATACTGCTGATAACCACCTTACTAAAAAAGGTGGTTACTACTTTACTATTTGAACTCTATGAAGAATAACAAAGTTTAGTTTAAAACACAAAATATTTTAAACCAAAGAACTTCAAATGCACTGGTGGCAGTTTTCTAGCTTTTTCAATCCATTTTGTTCAGTTTGCTTAAAGGACAGCTGGTAGAAATTCACTTTGTTTAACCCTGGGCTTAATCTCTTCCTCTTGGGTGGGAATTGAAACCCTTTTGTGCTGAAGTCAGTAAATACTTGCTAGGTACTCAATATAATAAAACTTACTTTGATAGTATGAGCATTTTAATTTGAAGGAAAAATGATGTAATAAATTACACAAAGAACAATGGTTGAAAATGTTATAGTTAAGTCTCAGTTTAAGTAATAAAATGTCATTACATTCCCCTACATCTTTCTTTTATCATGTTTTTCCACCAAAAAATTACCAACATGTCTAGGTTTTACACAAACCTTTTTTATGAATATCTAATAAAAAAGAACTCGTATTACTTAATTTCATACTCCTCCAAATTTAAAGCCTTTTAAGGATGCTTCATTTTAATACTGAATTTCTTTTCTCAGATTTCCCAGTTCTGGGATTGTGGAGAACTTTTACACATTCCTGAAAAAAATTCCAAATGGGAACTAAAGTAATTCATGACATAAGTGTTTAATTATCTCAAGTGGTACAGCTTCAGTAGCTTTTTGCCACTTCGGATGTCCACATACAGTTATGTGTGTGTTGCTGAAGGCAGGACTTGCTACGGCCACGCATAAATTATCTGAAAACGATTAATGAGTCTTAAAGTGGTTTGCAATGGGACTTGATGACTATCTCTAATGGAAGAAGCTCTGTGGATGAGGCTCTAATGACAAGAAGGTATTTTTCCTTTTGAAAGTATCTGTGCACATGAGCATGTTTTACAGCTATTGTGGACTTTAGTAAATGCTCCCTGATGAGAAATATCATGACAAAAACTGTACTTCTGTAAATAACAGGTCTATTTTTATGGTTCAGTCATTTAAGAGATAGCTCAGTATTTCCTGAAGCTGTTTGATGTTCTATGGAGAAAATATTTTCTCTGTGAACCAAAGCATTTTGCTCTCTGTCAACAAAAGACCAAGTGACTTAAAAATGATCAGGATACTATAAAGTTTCATTTGTTTTTGCCCCAGTGTTTACTTGATGCCATGTTGCTCTTAAAAATCAAAGTCTCATTAGCATTTAAATCCAGGAAAACTGCCATCTCTGCTTCTTCATAATCTGAATGGGATTAGGGCACACATTTGCCTCTGTTTCCAAGAGGGGAACTCAACTGCATTCTCCAAACCACTTTATCAGCAATTCTTCTTGCTCATAATTCAACGGGTGGATATGTTAACCTTTACTCTTAACAGGAGTACTGTATAATTTATGTAATCTTAACAGCAAAAACTTGTTAATGCTAAATGCTTAAAATATGAATAATTGACTTCTGGTTGACTTTGCTTTTTAGCCCTTCTAAGGAATGTATGAAACACACAGAAATTCTAGCTTCTTGGGGTTATTCACAGATTAATAAATGAAAAGTTTAAATATGTGTTTTCAGGAGTAAATACTAGTTTGTCATTTTACCTAGAGCTGTGAAACAGCACTACAGTGTCTGCTTTTGTACGTCTTACTACTTTCATCAGGATGTCTGTCATGCTGGTATGAAGAGGCTTGAATTCCAACATCTCTAAGAGATTTAATAATTAGTTTTTATACGTTGTTAAACCTACAGATTTATATTTCTGATTTGGGATTAAACATACCCTCAGATCATGGTGGGACACATCACCCCTGCAATTTCATCTTTGATACTTCTGTTGCAATGGAATTAGTACAAAACAGGAATTTAAGCCAATGAAAGGTTCTGGGGAAAAGTAGGTTGTCCTTTTTTCTCTTTGTATGTGATTCACATGGAGATACTCATTATGAAAACTAGTAACTGTCTCATAACCACCAACTACAATGATACAAAAAAAAGCTTGTTTAAGATCAAAACTGGCTTGTTCTGACTGTCTAAAACATCTTTCTCAAATGCTAAGCATATACCACCTTTAGAACTTGCTGTTTACCCTTTCCTAAATCTTGGCATTATTAAAAGCTGTAAATTACACTACTTCTGTATAAAACTTCATACTTTCTGTTAGGTTATCATTTCAGTGTCATAACTTACTACATCTTGAAGTTTATAATGCTTTATTTTTTTGGAAGTGTTTATGGTAATTACATGGTCTTTATGCTCTTTCACTTACTAAACCTTTCCCCTCCTCATCTGCTGAAAGCTAATGGAATTTAAATTGTAGACTTGCTTTCAGGTTTTCAGAGGCACGTATGATTTGAAAAATTACCCGAGACTTGCAGGAAATGGTCAAGGCAGGATTAATCTATTACTTAATTACAAAGTCTTTCCACCCTGAAAGGACTGCTTGTAGCATACAGAGTGAATGTTGTAGATATTAGTGATAGCTATGAACGTGAGATCACCACTGCTTTGTTTATAGCTGAGGTGGCCAAGAGACCATTTGAGTGCTGCGATTGCTGGCAAGGCTGAACATTTAGTTGAAATACATGCCTGAACAGCCCACTAGTTCTAGTTCATTGATGCTAGTTATCGTTTAATTATGTTTTTATTTATGAATGGCATAATGGGGACTTTGCTTGGCTTCTTACCCAGAGATTAAATGGGTATTAGTCCCTCTTCTCTCTGTTAGCTCTATCACATGTAGCATATTTGTGTGCAATTTGTTGGTGCCTAATGGACCATTTGTTTGTGTGTGCAGGATATTTCACTATTTGGTCTGTTCCTGTTGTACATTATCTCCAGATGAAGTTACAACAGCTGTTGGTGAGCTCAGATTAGCCTGTGAAAGTTATGGAATTGTGATTATTAATTCCCTATTTACTTAATACATCTCACAAAATTCAAGTGACATTCAAGGAAACACTGATCAACATTAGGCATGAATAAATACCCAAATTTTTGTCTTCTGAAAAATCACAATGAATTCAATCATAAACAGTTCAGGTGATGTAAACTTATCACCCAGTTTTGGGAAGAGTATTGCATTCAGAGCTTTGTCAGCATCTTGGCATCTGAGCTATACCTGCCACTTAAGGGTGATGGAACCTCAGTTAGCACTCCACACAGGCTGTGGTCGAGACTTTGGACAAACCTTTTATCCTCAGGCTGCTTGGAGCACCTTTAATTTAAAATGGGAATACCTGCTTGGGCATTCAGTAACTGAGAGATAGTCATCTTTCATTACTGCATTAACCTTCAGAACCAACAACAGCGTGCCAGCTCACAATAACTGAGCAGAAGTCTACAAAAATTAGTTTCTTGTGACTGCACATATGGTCAGGTCATTCACTCACTATTTTGTCAACCTTCTCACTAAATCTACCTTTTTTTTTTTTAATTACTGATTCAGATTGTTGTTTTTTTTTAGAAAAAGACTGTTCTAGAGCTAGAAGGGGAAGAATGGGAGAAACAGCTCTGCAGCCTTTGAAACTCATAGCTCGCAGCTTTTTTCCAGCACTGCTTTAATGGAATTTAATAGAACAATAGTTTGAGGTAATTCCTGTTGCTGTGTTTTGAGGGAAGGAATAAGCATTTGGGACATGGTGTGTTGTGAAATAGCAGCTGTAACTTTGTGTTTCACATCATCTGTCCCTCCTTGGCTGTGCTCCAACCTAAACACCCCTTATCTAACAAGCTAGACTTATTTCTATTTTTCTATTTGTGGACTTCTTAGGGAGTCCTAAATTCTTGGTACGTAGTGTAAATTAGGCATGTGCAGTGTCTATAATCATGGGGTATTTATGTTACTTCAATAAACTTGTTTTTAGTTAGAAGTATCACTGGAGGTCTGATTAGAAGAGTTCTGCTTTCCAGGGATCAGTTCTGAAATTCGGGTGATGTAAATGTAGCTGCAAAGTTAGTATTTGTAAGTCAGTGTGAACAACTTGAAGGTCTGTGTGAAAGAAGCCTTAGAGAATTAATTTTGCATACTGAGCCCATTTCTTGTCTAAACTGCATGTTATTAGAAGCTGTTTACAAATTGGATCAAACGCTTTAGACTTCTGCTCTTGAGGGCTGATCTGCAATTTCCAGTCGTATATTGCAGAAACTTCCTGGTTTCTGAGAAAATGTGTGTTGGATAGATCTTTATACTTTTAATTTCTACTGCTTTAGAGCTTGCTCTTTGTAAATCACACCATACTCCACTTGCAAAGAAGCTGTGCAGAGTGTTTATACTAACAGTGCTGAAAATGATGCTGAGAGTAATTTGTTTAAAGGACTAATACCTCCCCATATCCCTTCCAGTCACTTAAACAACTGAATCAAAACCAAATGTTATCTTCTTCAGCTGTGGATTATTTTCATTATGTCACTTAAAACTGAGGGATTAGGAAATTGTATGCAATGATTTTGCTTCTTAAAAACAGCTACTTTTTCATTTCTTGTTTATTATGGTGCTGGTAGATGTCTAAGACATTTAAGAGATAACCAGGCAACTTCCAAAGTACTTACCAAGTGTATTAGACACAAGCTAAAGCTGCAGCAGGATGAATTAATTTCTATTAAACTAAATTGTCTTAAATTAACGAGTAAAGAGATTACAACTTCTGTGCAGCCTGTGTCCAAGACTTTCTTCTCTCCCAGGTAGACATTAGTGGACTGTCTGCGTATGCAAATGTCCCCAAATAACCGTTTTGGAATAATTTTTCTGAATAATTGCTTTGATATGTATTTCTCACAAAGTGCAGTCATACTCCAGAGCAAGAATTACAGGATTAG